>NC_083239.1:44010326-44156920 GCF_032191835.1 Heteronotia binoei | reverse complement strand
AAACAAAACACCTTTCAGTGATCATAGGCCCCTTTTCTTATTAGAAGCCAAGAGATTTACACCCACAATTACCGCCCCGGCGGCCGTTACAATAACGGGGTGACCTTGCCCACCCACCCCCCAAAAGCAGCCCATGGGATACATAATTAGGGTTTGGCACATTTGCGCAATAACTCAGCCACCTTCTTGTGAGGCTGGGCTGGGGGGAGGGCTCAGAGCTCATGCCGGTTCCTCTGTTTCCAGAGGGGACTTGATTTGTGTAAAGGGGGGCTGGGTGGGGGAGGTGGAGAAATAGGAGAGAAAGTGATCCTTAAAAACTCCGTAATCTAGAGATCTCCCTTCAAGATCACGTCCTGTCTGTCTGTCTCGGTCTCTTTATCTGTCTCTCCCCGCCCAGGACTCCTTCAGAGAGCCAATGATCGACTTGTTTGCCTTTTAAAAAAAATGCACAGGGATTCAGATGGGCTTCTAGAGGGAAAGGAGGGGTATAGTGGAGAGTTGCTTATTTGTTTCTGTGCCCCCCCCCCCCATCTCTTCCTCCTTGCTCCCTGTTTTCATGTCAAGCCGGGACTAAACCTACTACGGCTGAATCCAAACCCAGGACCAGGCATTTTGACCCAAACTGTGATCAGAGACACACATGATTCATTGACAGGGATTTCCCAAGAGGCTTCACTTCTCTTCGTGGGGGTCTGCACATTTCTTTGACCAATGGCATGTTTAAAAAAAAAATGGCAGGATTCTGAAAAAGAGTCCAAGCCAGCTAACTGATTTACCAGAAGGGAAACTGAGGCTTCCGTTCTGCTTCCCGCTCTGAAAAAAAAAAAAACAGCCACCCTCTGTCTCCAGGTATCGCCCGGAACTTGGCTACTCTGTCTCGGGAACTCGTTCCTCATTCATTGCCGCAAACAACACTTCTGGTGCAGTCTGACTGCGAGATCAGCCTGGAGAAGAACTGCATTTCGGACCATCCCAGAGTGAATCACACAACAGGGACAGCAGAGGGCCTGAATCCAATCCACAGCCTATCCACCCCCACTCCCCAAATACAGCCAGATACGTCTGCCCTTAACCCCACTCCACCCCTTACTCCTTAGATATGTCTCGATTCTCTCTGTATTGTGATCTCACTAGCCCCTTTCAACAGCACTGCAAACAAGTGGCCCAACTGGAGATCAACAGCAGATGCCATTATCTGTGTGTGTGTGTGTGTGTGTCCCCTCGCCCCCTTTGCAACAGCCCTGGAATCAGGGAAGGGAGGGAAAGTAGATGGAGGGCAGAGGCAGAACTGTAAGGGGTGTGTGTGTCGGAAATAGCACGAGTAGAAGAGAGACAGACAATATGGGGGAAAGGGACAAAAGAGGCCGTGGACATACAAGAGAACGGGATGGAAATGTATTGGGGAGAGGGGTCTATATGGTGAAATACAGATAGATATCAGATTGATGGAGGGGGCAGCTGGATGAATATGTATGGGGCAGAGGAGGAAAGAAAATGAAGCTGTGGGGGGAAGGACCCAGTGTTGCTGGGATAGAAAGAGTGGAATTATTTGATTCCGTAGACCATGGTGTGAAGGCCAGGAATTAACCACCAATAGCATTAAAGTGGGGGTGTTAATGTATGTTCTCTCTCTCTCTCTCTCTGCCTCTCTCGTTCTTTCCCTGTCTCTAGGTCACCGCAAGATGAAACATGTGGCGCACATAACCGCGTGCGGGCGCACCAACCATCAAGTCCGCTCTGGTCGATCTTTTCCTCCAGATTCTAACAAAAGCCAACCTGGGGGAAGTGAGGAGTAGTTTAAAGCAAGGGTTTGATCTCGCCTGAAGAAATCCTCTTTTTCTGGAGTACAGCTGCCCAAAGGGGGGGTAAAGTAGGTGTGGACTGCATTTCAACAGTAGGTTTAAAAAAAAAAAAAAAGGAAAGTCATCCCTTACTAATAATAAACCAATGTTGAGCTTCCATGAGCCCGCGAATCAAACAAGTGCCCAAAAAGAGGCCTTTGGAGGTGGGGGCCTTCCCACAAAAAAAGTGTGACCAGCTGTTGCTTTCTGCCTCTTGAGTTTGAGAATGGCTCTATACTGCTTTCTCTCCTACTTAACCACATTCAAACATGATGCTTTGCAGATCAGGGGGTGATCTTATTGGAAATTACCTTTAGTGTGCAGGCCCAAGGGCCCTCTTTCCCCTTTCAGCTCAGCCCCAAAACAAGAACCACACTGCTCTTTTAAAGGAGGCAGCCCTGATATATCTTTTCCGCTCCATAGCTCTTTCGCACCCATATCTATGGGGGGGGGGGCAGGGGGAGGAAAAAAAAACGATTTTCCATTGGATTTCCGATGGGGTTTCTTTTTATTCCATAGCTTGTCCCCAAATCCTTTAGAACTGAGTGAGAAAGGACTCAGATCAATCATCGTACATAATCTCCAGATTTGTAGCTACCAAAAGGAGGGGGGAAAAGGGTAGAGAGGCGGTGAGATGAAAAACAGATTATTGAATAGGGGGGTAAAATAGATGTGTTATCCATGTATGGCCAAGATGCCAAAGAACTCCATTAGACAAGCCTGGAGGTTTGCGAGTGACCGCTTGGATCTTTGACTTTTAAAAAAAATTGGAACAGTGGACCTTTTCCTCCATATCGCAAACTGCTTTTTAAACCTGGTCTCAAAAATGGCTGCTATTTGAAGTCAGCCCTCCTGGGTCTCTCTTGGGTAAGTCCAACGAGTTTTGTTTCCATCCTGCCCCTCATATCCCCCACAGGTGGATCATGTAGATGCCTTTCACCTTCACCTCTGTTCACACAAACAGTGATTTCGAGAGATAACTGCATTCAAGGAGGCGTCCTACACAATTAGCGATGAGGAATAAACACGGATCCGGATTATCGGAAGAGCACTGCACATTGCCACGTGCTTCAGACAAGATGGATGGGAAGGCACTAATCTACCCATACACCGTATTGTACGCATGTGGATCTTGTGTATCCAATGCACACCTGCAGTACAATTGAGAACTAATGTGCTGCACATAGACACGCGACCACGGATCCAATGGATCCTGACCCAACAAGAGATTGTGCATGGGAAAGCTTGCTACTGCTTATAGCTTTCTCAAGTATTGGCACATTTTGAATTCTAAATTAATCCAGACCACATAGAACTCATGTTCTGTATTCCTGATAAGTAAGGGAGACCAGAATCGCCACCAAGTGTGCATAGATTCGCACAAACATAGCTGATACCTCTTAGGCACATACTTTGATTAAACCCTTTTTTTCCTTCCAGAATTTTAAACTGGGGGGGCAGGGGGACATAACATATCCTATCACCATCCCATCTTTGTTTTTAAGCATAACAAAATAAGTCTTGATCTGCTTGGTATCCGCATTACAACCTAGGCCTGTGTTTTTTATGTGTTTTTTAAAATAAAAACTACAAAGGTCAAGAGGCCGATGTTGATCTTTTTATAACGAAACTGAAAGAAAATACCAGAAAGCGATCTAACAGGGTGGTTAATGACCTATATTAAGGAATCCGCAATTAATATTTTGATTCAAATTGTGCATTCCAAACTGTATCACAGTCTTAATTCTTTCTTTTTTTTTAAATGTTCTTTACTTATTTGAAAACCAGAGTGGGGGAAAAAAATCTGGGGAGACGTTTTGGAGGGGGCAGTCCTTTAAAAAAGAGAGGAAAAATTAATCAAAAATGGCCCTTCTCTCCCAGAAAGTAACATCAAATTAAAAGAGGAAATCAAAGCAACAAGGAAGGAAGGAGGCAATATGGGATTCCTTTGTCGCCACTGAACGCTCACTGGGGTGTCTTCCGTGAATATAAGGGGGGGGGGCAGGGACTTTGGGCCATTTTTCCCTTTATCTTCTTTTATGGGGTAAGGGACTGTCCCTACAAAGCTGTTTTTCTCACCCTCAATTCCCTTTCCTCCAGCAAAAGAGAAGGTAGGAAGCTGAGATTTTTGCAAAGAGATCACTGCAGCGGAAGAGCTGCCGCGATGCTCACAGGGGTTTTCCTGTGGAAGGAATGGCAAGCGTGTGGGGTAAATCTTCACCAATAAAGGGAATGGCTGGAGTAGTCTGATGTGTTCCATCCCACCCGTGAACAACAGCTGCCTTTACAGGAGGAGCCTTCATTTTCTGGGGGGGGGGGGGGGAGGCAAACAATCCTCCTGATTTTTCCCTACTTTCCTCATAGGGGGCAAACAGCAGGATGGAGCGTTGGAGCGCTGGGAGGTTTTGCCACGGCAATTCCGTGTCTTCGGCAATGAAAACGGTACGGTTTGTTGCCTCACGCGCACAAAATGTTCAACAGAACAATAAAGGCCATTTCGACAAAAAAAAAAAAGTAACGGGAGTCTGTCACTTATTTCAGCGTATCACAAAATCAATGGGCTGCGTTACAGGAAACAAAGAGCAAGTGAACGAATCGGATACACAGATGTGTTTTGCCTATTCTTCCTGGCTCTGAAGAAAAAGGATCTCAGAGACGAAACCTATTCCCCCCCACACACACTCTGTAGAAACTCAATCTGTATAGATCAAGGGTGGCCAAACTGTGGCTGGGGAGCCACATGTGGCTCTTTCACACATATTATGTGGTTCTCAGAGCCCTCAGCACCCCATCGGCAAGCTCGGAGAAGGGATTTCTCTCTTTAAATCACTTATCTAAGCCAAGCCAGCCAGCGGCTTGGAGAATGCATTTAAAGTTGCTTTCTTCCCACCACCCCTCCTCCTTCTCCATCTATTATCCTTCCTTCCTTCCTTCCTGTCTTGCGACTCTCAAACATCTGACATTCATGTCTTGCGGCTCTCAACCATCTGACGTTTATTGTGTGTGGCTCTTACGTTAAGCAAGTTTGGCCACCCCTGGTATAGATAGTCGTGCCCACCTCATATTAAGATCTGTTCTTGGTTCCTGTTCTTTTATTTCTCCTAACAGCAGCCTAGGAGAGTGAAAAGATGTAAGTGAAACACAAGGCACGGGATCAAGCGTATATGCTTCACAATCTCTGGCCAATCTGCTGAGAAAAGTGCTGGGGGGGGGGGGCTAGAGTCTTGCTTGCCATTTTCCTTGCAGTAGTTGTTCCTTAAGCAACAGGAACAGCTGCCACCAAAACCAAAAGCCACTCCCCAAATTCACACGGGGGCAAACTTCTCACGTGCATTTTTTGCTCCTGGTTTTTAGTTCTTCAAACGGCAGATATTCTGGGGAGCTGTGTATAGAATTCCCACTCGGCGGATGCATAACTAAGAACGAGGTACAGTAAATTCTCCGGAAAGAGCCACTGGCATCATTACTTTAGAAACCACGGTCGTCAGAAATCAGAGATAATTCCCGCCACAGGTTGTGCATGCCCCAAATTTCTTCTGACCTCACTGGCTACGCACACCCTGCCGCTAGCGCAGGTCGCAAAGAATGGTCCTTTGGGGGGGGGGGGGGGGTTACACAGTCGTAATTATCAAACATCATCAGCCCTGGCTTCGGCCATGAATCATCAGCGCTCGTCGACTTGCACAGATGGTAAGACAGCACCAAAGAAGGAACGGTGCCACTCTGGTTTTGGAGTCACACAGGCAAGAAGAGTCCGATTCCTGTCTCTCCGCAAGACAAGAGCCGGATTATCAATTAGGCCAAGTAGGCACTGGCCTATGGGCCCCCATGCCTTTAGGGGCCCCAGACTGGCTTTTCCTCCCATTCCCCCCCCCCCCCCCGCTGCTTGCAGCCCTCCCAGCCTGCCCGGGCAGCCAGCAACTGAGCTGCTCTTTGCCCGACTTGCTTGGTACAGCTGCTGCTGGCGGCGTCGCCAAGTTTGCCTCTCTCTGCTTCTCCCCTGCAGCTTTGTTAAAGGGGCTTTTAAGAAGGTGCCTGCAGGCTGCAGTGGGGGCCGTGGGTGGTGAAGTAGGCGCTCAGACTCTGAGATAATTTGCGAGGGGCCCCCCCAAGATTTTGACTGCCTACGGGCCTCCACAGGGTTTAATCCAGCACTGCGCAAGACACAGCATCAAACCATCGACTCACCTTCTCAAATTGGCTTTCAGCTTCCCAGCCTGGGATATCTAAGCATCCTTCCTCCCCAACACACACACACAACGTCTGGTGTCTCAATGCCAAAGCTGCCCCCTTCTCCAAACTGACACACCTATTTCTGAGGGTTACAACTTTTAGTATAGAATTATCGTAGGTCCGGCTGATTCAGCAGGGTGTCTTCTCTCCCAAGAACAACCAAAACTCACTGTAAACGTTAAAGGCAGTCAGCTGATCCTGTAACCTGCAAGATCCCTTCGTGTTAGGGTTGCCAACTTTGGGTTGGAAAATTCTGGAGATTTTGGGATGGAACTTGGGGAGGGGAGGATTTGTGAGGGACCTTACCAGCAGTGTTCCCTCTGAGCTGAGTTAGTGTGAGCTAGCTCACAGTTTTTTAGCCTCCAGCTCACACATTTTTGTCTTAGCTCACAACTTTAATGCCAGTAGCTCACCAATGAGAATTTTTGCTCACAAGACTCCACAGCTTAGAGGGAGTATTGCTTACCAGGGTATAATGCCATACAGTCCATCCTCCAAAACAGCCATTTTCTCCAGGGAATCTTTTTAGTCTGGTGAGTAGATATAATTCTAGGAGAACTCTAGACATCACCTGGAGCGTGGCAATCCTATTTTGTGTGTATTTCACTCAGCTGGGCCTTGTTTCTTCCTCTGTCAAACTCTTTGGACATTTCCACATGCGAGAATTCAGGAATATCTGCTTTTTAAAAACCCAGGGTAGAGAATTTCGTCAAAGATGCCTAGCACACCTTTTCGGAACTGCAGTTGCCAGGGAAGTACTACAGAACCAGTACTGCAGAACCAGAACCAGTACTACAGAACCAGCATAGATCTTAAACCGGTCTGCAAGTATATAAAATCTATATTCATAGAATCACAGAGTAGGAAGGGGCCAAAGAGGCCATCTAGTCCAACCCCACTACTCAATGCAGGATCAGCCTAGAGCATCCCTGACAAGTATTTGCCCAGCCGCTGCTTAGTAGAATGCTATTGGCTTCATGTGGTTTTTTTTTTTTCCTTTTCTATTGCACATTGATAACTTTTACAGTAGAACTACATGAAACATGCATAGGAGTGTCATAAGTCTGATGCGCCCTTCTTCTGGGGAAAAGTGGCTTCGGGAAAGGAAATTTTGAACCGAGAAACATCACCCAGATGCTTAACTCTTTCCCTGCCGGCTAGTTATCGGCTCCAAATCACTCCCTCCTTCCCAAAGAAGTTCTCGAGTACAGGTTTATCCACACAAACATGCATTGGGAAATCTAGAAAGGGGGGAAGGAAGGGAAGCCATCTGCACTGGAGAAGACATGAGCAGGAAAAGGGTTAAGCAAAGTCCCCAGGGGAAGCTACTGTTCGAATTATGTTACATATATACACATGCAACATATAATTCTGGCCTTAGGTCCATGTGGCACAAATCCGAGAAGGGAGTCCCAAATCTCATCACAGGTAGATGGTTTTTATCTCCCTTTCTTTTTCTCTTCCTGCGCCTGCACGTCACCTACCCAAGACCAAATATAGCCCTATATTGCCTGGGACCTGTCTACCCTTGGGACCGCCTCTCTCCATTCATACTCCACACGTACTACAGAGAGCACTACATTCAGGGTCCCCAAAATCTTCTTAAGTTTCCCGGGACCGAAAGAAGCCCCGATCGTCGACCACCAGAGCCAGAGCGTTCTCGGTAATAGCCCCTGCTCTGTGGAATGCCCTCCCCAAAAGCATCAGGGCCCTGCGGGGCCTGCCACAGTTCCGCAGGGCTGTAAGATCGAACTGTTCAAACTTTTTTTTTTAAACAGTTAAAGGGAGGTGGATATTATTCCACAACACCTGACAATCTCACTGAACTAACATAACTGAAACATCAGAACAACTGGAACATCTTGGACTTTTTAATGACTATATAATGGAATTGATTTTATTGTATATTTTGTTTTGTAATATTTTATGTTGTTTTTATTTGTCGTTAGCCGCCCTGAGCCCGTCAGGGGAGGGCGGGATATTAACTCTGATTAAATAAATCTGATTAATTGATGTAAATCGGATATAATGGATATCAAGTTAATTGACACAAATCGGATTAAATAAATATATTTAAATAAATATATTTGCTCTGCAAAACCACTCACCTTTCAGGCAGAAGTGGCAGCTATAATACATTCACTCCAGTCCAGTCCAGAACCTGAGGAGAGAAAGAGAGAGGGTCAGAGACCAGAACCAGACAGGCAAAGCCTAAAGACAGCCCTGGGAAGCTGAGTTCCACCTGCTGCATAACAGGGACATGACGAAGAGATTATTCACATGGAAAACAGGGGCTTAGGGTGCCTATTCCCCAGGTGAGTGGCTTTACGCACCCTACAGTGGGAGACGGACAACAGCTTTTGAGAGCTGAAGGGGATACAGTAAAGCTAACTTAGGGTGGTGGGTGGTAGAAAGTGCGGTCCAGTCATAGCTGAGCCAGTTTGGTGTAGTGGACAGGAAAAGAAAAAATGAATACATACAGTATATCCCCTTGACCACCCCACCAAGAAAACAAAACAAACAAAAGGTGCTAATCCTTCAATCGTCAACTTTCTGGGGGGAAAGCACTATTTAGGTAAAATTATCCTTTCTTCCCACTGCCCTGAAGAACTTTCCTGTTTTTCAAGCAGTGTGGCCTCTTTCCTGGACTACCACGCTGTCGGCCCTTGGCCTGATCCCGGGCTACATTGTCACACGATGGCTACGCCCTCACTCTTTTAAACCTGGGTCTGCCCCAGTCGTGTGTACAGGGGAGGCGCCTGATAAAAAAGGGGAGAAAAGTCTGTTCTTCTGCCTAATGTTTACCTCTGCTGAGCCTCTCTGAACAGGCCATCTTCTCCAGCGAGCGTTCCATCATAGGGTAGCACCTGGAGATCTCCCTCTACCACAACTCATCTCCAGATGACCAAGATCAGTTTCCCCGGAAAAAAATGGCTTGCTTTGGAGGATGCATTCTATGGTGTTATACCCTGCTGAGGTCCCTTCCCAAACTCTGCCCTGCCCAGGCTCTGCACCCTAAATCTCCAGGTAGTTCCCCAACCCAGGGCCGGCCCTAGACTGTCTGGCACCCTAGGCAAGGCTAACTTCTTACATAACATAAGAACATAAGAGAAGCCACGTTGGATCAGGCCAATGGCCCATCTAGTCCAATGCTCTGTGTCACAGAAGAACATAAGAGAAGCCATGTTGGATCAGGCCAATGGCCCATCCAGTCCAACGCTCTGTGTCACAGAAGAACATAAGAGAAGCCATGTTGGATCAGGCCAATGGCCCATCCAGTCCAACACTCTATGTCACAGAAGAACATAAGAGAAGCCATGTTGAATCAGGCCAATGGCCCATCCAGTCCAACACTCTGTCACATAAGAACATAAGAGAAGCCATGTTGGATCAGGCCAATGGCCCATGCAGTCCAACACTCTGTGTCACACAGTGGCCAAAAAAGACCCCAAGTGCCATCAGGAGGTCCACCACTGGGGCTAGACACCCTCCCACTTTGCCCCCCAAGCACCAAGAATACAGAGCATCACTGCCCCAGGCAGAGAGCTCCTTCCCGAGAGGGAGTTACATCCCCTCGCCCCACACTAATAATGTCACATGGGGGTGCCCAATTTGGCACCCCCAGAAGGTCAGTGCCCTAGGCAATTGCCTAGTTTGCCTACTGGCAGGGTCAGCCATGCCCAACTCAGAGCTGGTATCAGGGACGGTCTTAGCCAATGAGTCAAAGGCAACTGGGTATGTCCGTTTCAGTTATGTCACTGGCAAATGGACTGCCCAGTCAACATAGCGCCAGACTGGGGCACACTGGACACTACACTGAAGCAGCCCTTGGATTTTGGAAGGCTCTTCCTTTCGGTATCTCATGAGCAGGCAGATGGCATGGTGCCAGCACTTTTTGAGAATTTGCTTTAGCTGACACATCTGACTGTAAGCGGGATGTTTTTGAGAGTCCTATTGATGATCCCCTGTGGATAGAAAGCATGAGCACTATGTTGGAGGACAATGAAAAGGTAATGTGTGAATCACTGCCTCTGTGGGCCAAGGTCTCGGCCATGCAAATAGTGAAATCTGTAAAACAGTGCCCACTGCAGCGAGCATTTAGGGCTTTGTAAAGGTGGAAAAAACCACCATGTTTGCAGGGGGGAAAACCCTAATGATTAGAAAGGAAAGGGATAAAACTCTAGCTTTGTCACGACATCTTCTGGACATGGAGCAGGGGTCATTGTGGGGTGTGGGGTGTGGGGTGAGATATTTGCCTTCCAACCAGGGCTTTTCTTATAGCAGGAACTCCTTTGCATAATAGGCCACACACCCCTGATGTAGCCAGTCCTCCAAGAGCTTACAGGGTCTACTGTAAGCTCCAGGAGGATTGGCTACATGAGGGGTGTGTGGCCTAATATGCAAAGAAGTTCCTGCTACAAAAAAATGTGCTGCTTCCAACTCCATGATTCTGGCAAGGATGGTCTAAGTCAATGGACAACGGGCAGCTGCAATGGGCCCCATATTTTAAGGAACCTCAACTGCCCATGACCCTGCAAAGAAGGGGGAACAGAAGTAGAGCAGGTTCCTGCCACTGGTTCCTGCCACTCTTTGCTTGGCCCAGAAGGGAGTGGTGGTGGCGAGAGGTAGTAGTGGCAGTGGTTCTGGGGTCCCATGTATCCTGGACTTTTCCTCAGAGCCCCGAAGTTGTTAAGACCAATGTTCCCTCTAAGCCATGGAGTCCTGTGAGCAAAATTTCTACTTTGTGAGTGACTGGCATTAAAGTTGTGAGCTACTGCATGGATTAGTTTGCTCTGGGGCTATTTTTCCTGAGCTCAAGCAAAAATGTGTGAGCCGGAGGCCAAAAATCTGTGAGCTAGCTCACACTAACTTAGCTTAGAAGGAACGCTGGTTAAGACTACCCCTGGCTCCTAGCCTAGCCAGCTAGGGGGGCAGTCTGGCAACCAAACAGGATGTCAGAGTGCAGGTCTCATTCTATGCCACAACAAGACACTATGGCCATCCTTTTTCTATCTACAAATGCCACAAACCTGTGGCACAAAGGCTATGCAACACCCGTCACACTTGTTAGCCACCAGCCACCTATGCCAAACTATATACGCAGTGAGGTTCAAAAATCCAGATCTCCTGGGAGCCAACGATACCTAAAACTTAGACCCAGCCCTTGGGTTGCTGCCGAAACCAGGAAGCAGGCGTCTTGACCTCTTTGGTGCCTAGAAAACCACACCGGCTCATAAGTGTTGCACGCGCGCACCAAAAAGAACCTCTGAACTGCACAGAAAATACCGAATCATAATGAAATTCTCTTATCAGCAGACCAGACCCCAGCAACCTGCACAGGGGTCTATGCTAAAGTTGTGCTTCTTCTCCCAGTGAAGAAATTCGCAAGACTTGTGCGGGAATCGAAACTTCACGTGGATTTTTCAGGATTCATGCTCGAGGAGAACAAACCAACAGCCTGCACTATGGAACTTGCCTGAAAAACAGACATGGACAGCCAATTCGCATGAAATATGTTCCTCGGTGTATATTTCTTTTTATGGGAGCTGTCTCAAAACACTACCATAGAGGGAGGAACATCATGTCAAAAGGGGCCCTATGTGTCATCGCAAAAGAGAATCTACCAATCCGCACGCCAAACCCCACAGGCCAGTCAAAACTGCTCCACCTAGACCATGATCACCCTCTTATAGGGCCACATGTTCCTCTCCGCATGCCAAACTTCTGACTCATAGCCCCTGTCTGATATAACCTACCGGAGCTCGCTCCTCTCACAATGCCAGAAACAGAATCCAGGTGTTCTGGTTCTCAGCCCCCCTCCAGGACTGACACAACTCCCCCCCCCCTCCCTCATCCCCACCCCCCACCCCCGGCTATGGAGCATACCCACAGTTGTTCCTGCTAATCAGCCGATGTCATCTGCGGAGTGAAGTCTTTGCTTAAAGAGATTTAGGGCAGGAATCAATAGGAAATTTAAAAATCAATGCGGTTAGTATGAGAAAATCGATGGCGTTTAATCGGCCTGCCGATCCCCAGTCACAACAATTAGAAGGCTGGGATGTTCTACATCCCGCTACACGCCATTAGCGTCAATATTTGTGTAAGTGATGGCAGGGGGCAGTCAGGGGGGGGGAAGCGGGGGGGGGATCCCCAGTCTGGCACTAAAGCACTTGAGAGCTAGAGGAAACAAGCATGGAGCGGAGGGCGGATCGCAGTATCTTCGGCGCACTGTTTCCCTTTGGGAAGAGGCTACGCTGGCTGCTTTCCTCATCCTTCCTGAGCTTCCTCGGAACACCTTTCTGGGGATATGGAGAACCACGGTTCAGAGTTCGATTTCTGCCTCCAAGAGAAAAGCGGCATCCTAGTATTTATGCCTAGAAATGTGACTCTTGTTGATCCTGCCCTCATGCTTTCTTAGGCTTACCAAGTGCCCATGAATGGCAGGCAAATTCCTGGTCATTGTTGCCAATGCCCACTGCCGCTCACCTAGTTGACGGGTGGAAGCAGGCCAGCAAAATGGGGGGTGGGGGGTGGCGGTCTTACCACGTTACGACATCGCTTCCGGTATGACACAGAAGTGCTAGCGTTGAACCAGGACAGCACTCTAGCACTTGTCCAGAAACTCCATCGAGTTTTGGAGCAAGTGCTAGAGCAATTCCTGTGCTTCTGGGTCATGCTGGAAGTGACACCATTGTGCGGTGGTGAAGACTGCCGCCTCAGTGAGTACCCACCTCCTCTCATCTTCTGCCGGTTGCCTGGCAACCTAAGGTCTGCAGGAAGCAGGACAGGTAGAGCGGCAAGACGGGAGGAAAAGCTGGCCTTGCCACCTGGGGACCCAAGGTGGTTACCTAGCATGACATCATCACAGAGGGGCACTCAGGCCTGATTTCAGGAGGGCCCAGGCACAGACTACTCCAGGCCCCTGTCTCCTCCTCTGACCATCACCCCCCACATGCATTCTTTCTGGACCCTCCACATGCATTCCTTCCCTTCCACCCACATCCCCTTGTTTCCTTCCTACCCTTGCCTGTTTGTAGGCCTTCCTGCTGACCATACGCATTTTCCCCCAAATGTGTATTGTGCTCTCCAGGAGTGTCACCTTTCCTTCCTTGTGGTTGGGGGGAGGGGCTTCCAGAAACTCTGGGTCCCGGCAACTGCCCCACCTCAGGGTATGTTGACACCAGTCCTGGGGGGCTGTCCTATGGTGCTGCAGAGGGACTCTCTCTTCCTCTTACCATCTTGGTTCACGGACTCAGGGGAAAAGCGGAGCTTGGAGGAAGGAGGAAGGCAAAGATAAGCCAAGCGCGAGGCAACGGAATCCTCAGTCGCTTTGGAAAGGGATGGATGAGGCCTCCCAGAGGTCTGTAATAAGCTGGGCACGAGGCTTAAGTGGATGAGCAGATACCGGCCAGGCAGCCAGATGGAGAAAGCAGAATTTCCTGTGAAGAATGATTGGCATGCCAAGGCCCAGTGAAGCAGCCCACCTCAGATGGTAGATTTGGGGGGTGTCATTACAGGGCAGCAAATTGCCAGTTATTTAGGTTTCTATTATATTTTTAACCCCATGGGAGACGCCATCTAGATTTCAGGCAACAGGCAGCAGAACGTCTGGAGCCTTCTCCTGAAGGCAGGAATGAAGGAAGCTCCGGGCTGTTAGGCCGAGGGCTCCGGATACCCAACGCTGAGACGGGACGGGTGTAGTGATGCTTTGCCTCAAGGACCTACAATCAGGGTTGCCAATCCCCAGGTGGCGGCAGGGGATTGGAGGGTTGGAGGCCCTCCCCCTGCTTCAGGATCATCAGAAAGGGGGGGGGAGGAAATGTCTGCTGGGCACTCCATAATTGATTCATGGGTAACGGGCTCAGGAGGGGCTGTGTTTTGAGGTAGAGGCACCAAATGTTCAGCATAGCATCATGTTCCTCTCCTCAAAATATCCCTCAGGTTTCAAAAAGATTGGACCAGGGAGTCCAATTCTATGAGCCCCAAAAGAAGGTGCCCCTATCCTATATCTCTGACGGAAGGAAGGCATTTAAAAGGTGTGCAGTCCCTTTAAATGTGATGGCCAGAATTCCCTTCAGAGTTCAATTATGCTTGTCACAGCCTTGCTCCTGGCTCCACCCCAATGTCTCCTGGCTCCACCCCCCAAAGTCTCCTGGCTCCACCCCCAACGTCCCTAGATATTTCTTGATTTGGACTTGGCAACCCTACCTACGCTGGTGTTCGTGAAGCCAGGACTCACACTTTCTCCTGCCATTTATGGGATACCTAGTGGTCAGAGGCCGGGGCTTGCGAATCCGATGTTCTTAACCATCCCCAAACATAGAAGCAACAGGGCCCGATGCCTCCTCTGAGTTCTCCTGAAGTGCGGCGCGGAGTCAACGCGGCTGGGACAGGAAGGCAGGCCTGCAGCGAGGCGCTGACAGAGAGTTCGCTCCCGGGAGCCGGATCAATGTGTCAGCGCGGGGGTCGCTGGGAATCCCCCAAAAAATCAATGCGCTGGTGTTTCCGGGCTGTGGCCGCCTAGATTATCCTGGTACAGAGCTGACAGGGGCACTAATCAGGCTGTCAATAACCTTGACCCTGGGCAATTAACCTATCGACAGGAACGGGGCAAGGGGAAATACATGGACTGGGGGGTAGAAGGTATAGGGAAAGACCCCGGTGGAGAAAAGGGGGGAAATAATATGGAGAAAAGGCACACACGCATACACCCCGCATTGTTGTACACTAGTTCAATGCCAAAGGCACTGAACGATCAAAGTCCCGGGCTTATTTTAACTGCATATCATTAAATGAACAAATCTTCTACGACTCTGCTCTCAAAGCATATTCCGTCAGGCCCTCTAACGTTCCTCTGCAGAAACTTGTTACAGCTAAAACTTGAGCCAACTCCAGAGAGATCTGGCTTTATAGACAGAGATATCACAAGGCATACATATTCAGGGGCTCTCTTGCAAACTTATTTCCAGTTCCCGGGGAATTCTCTCTGTCCTACCTTATACTATGAACAAGGGTGGAATTCTAGCAGGAACTCCTTTACATATTAGGCCACACACCCCTGATGTAGCCAATCCTCCAAGAACTTACAAGGCTCTTTTTTTGTAAGCTCCCGGAGGATTGGCTACATCAGGGGTGTGTGGCCTAATATCAGGGGTGAGAGCCAGTTTGGCGTAGTGGTTAAGTATGCAGACTCTTATCTGGGAGAACCAGGTTTGATTCCGCACTCCTCCACTTGCACCTGCTGGAATGGCCTTGGGTCAGCCATAGCTCTTGCAGAGGTTGTCCTTGAAAGGGCAGCCGTTGTGAGAGTCCTCTCAGCCCCACCCATCTCACAGGGTGTCTGTTGTGGGGGAGGAAGATAAAGGAGATTGTGAGCCGCTCTGAGACTCTGAGATTCAGAGTGGAGGGTGGGATATAAATCCAATATCATCATCAACATATGCAAAGGAGCTCCTGCTAGAATTCCACCCCTATGAGCATCGGGTTGTCAGTTGGAAAATACCTGGAGATTTTCAGAGGTGCAGCCTGGGAGGGCAGGGTTTGGAGCATAATGCCATAGAGGACAACTTTGAAAGCAGCCATTTTCTCCTGGTGAACTGATCTCTGTTGCCTGGAGCTCAGTTGTAATAGCAGGAGATCTCCAGCAATCACCCGGTGGTTGGTACTTATGAGCACAAGGCCTAAAGATGGAGCTACCAACCTCCAAGCAGGGCATGATCTCCTGAACTCCAGACACCAGAGTTCAGTTCCCCTGGAGAAAACAACAGCTTTGGAGGGCTAGGTATCCCATAAGTATACCACAGAGCAAGGGTGGCCAAACTTGCTTAATGTAAGAGCCATGCCAATGAAATGTTAGCTGTTTGAGAGCTGCAAGACATGAACCTCAGATGTTTGAGAGCCACAAGACAGGAAGGCAGACAGGCGGGCAAATAGATGAAGGAAAAAGCGGAAGGGCGGGCTAGGCAGGCAAACAGATGGAGGGAGAAGTGGAAAGAAAGCAACTTTAAATGCATTCTCCAAGCCACTGACTGGCTTGGCTTGAAGAAGTGATTTAAAGAGAGAAATGCCTTCTCCAAACTGGTCGACGGGGTGGTGGGGGCTTCGAGAGCTACATGTGGCTCCCGAGCCACAGTTTAGCCACCCCTGCCATAGAGTCTGATGGAAACTGAAGTCCCTCCCCAGGTCCCAAATCTTCAGGAATTTCCCAAGCCAGAGCTGGTAACCTTAACCTAGAAACTGGATTGTAAAACATGAAAGGATTTTGAAAGGGCACCTACAAGGTACACAACCGTATCCCAGGAGATGTAACTAGCTTGTGGCCTTTCTCAAGTCACCCACACTGGTTAGAAGGCCTACGTGTAATGAAGACTCCACAGCCTAGAACTGAGGCAGATAGAGGGTTCAGGGGAATTCATGACCTGACATTAACCCAAGCCCTGTCTTTCGCTGCACCTCTCTCTTAGCCTCAGGTGTATTCAAATTATATCAGGGATGACCAAACTTGCTTAATGTAAGAACCACGCAGAATAAATGTCAGATGTTTGAGAGCTGCAAGGAAGGAAGGAAAATAGAGGGTGGGGAGAGATGAAGTGAAAATAGGGCTGCCAAGCCTCCGGTCTTGGGAGGTTCCCAATGTGGGCCGGTGGGGGGAATCTCCCCCTACGTTGCCGGCACAATGAGGTCACCTGGAAGTGGTACCATAGAGTTCCCCTCTCCCAAATGCCTAGAGCGTCTGAGAAAACCATAGTTTTTTCCCGGAAACGTCTAGACCGGCCACACGTGGCATCACCGGCGCGATGACGTCACTTCCGGGTGATGTCATTGCGTCGCGCGCGCAAAGAGGACTTGGCAACCCTAGGTGAAAAGAAAGCAACTTTAACTTTAAATGCCTTCTCCAAGCTGCTGGCTGGCTAGGCTTGGAGAAGTGATTTAAAGAGACAAATGTCTTCTCCAAGCTGGCCAACCAGGCAGTGGGGGCTTCAAGAGCCACATGCTATGTGTGGAAGAGCAGAGAGACCTCAGTGGGATAGAAAGCCATAGAATCTGCCCTTCAAAGCAGCTGTTTTTTCCCAAGGGAACTGATCTCTGTAATCTGGAGATCAGTTATAATTCCAGGAGATCTCCAAACCAGTGTTCCCTCTAAACTGATCCAAGTAGGCAGCCGTGTTGGTCTGAAGTAGTAGAACAAAATAGGAGTCAGTTGCACCTTTAAGACCAACTTAGTTTTATTCAGAACGTAACTACTGTTTTGTTGCTTCCGCGTGCTCGTGCTACTCAGATCAAAGGTTTGCTCGATTTGTTAATTCTACTATTCTGTCATTGGTTCTTAAATCTGTACCATTTTGCATTCTGGGCCACTGCCTACCACGAATGTATGGCTCTGCTCAGTGTGCCAGATTCCTCATCTGATGAAGTGTGCTTAGAGAGCACACAAAAGCTTACGTTCTGAATAAATCTAAATTGGTCTTAAAGGTGCAATCCACTCCTATTTTGTCCCTCTAAACTGAGTTAGCGTGAGCCAGCTCAGTTTTTTAGCCTCTGGCTCACACCTTTTTGTCTCAGCTCAGGGGAAATGGCCCCAGAGCAAACTAATTTATGCTGTAACTCACAACTTTAATGCCAGTCACTCGCAAAGTAGAATTTTTGCTCACAACACCCCATAGCTTAGAGGGAGTATTGTTCCAAATCCCACCTGGAGGCCGGCAATCAAATACAGCCTCGTTCATACATCACAACACAAAACTGTACTGCGACATGCATCATCGTTCCCTTGAAGTTTACCATAGATATGCAAATCTTGCTCTTTGAACATATCTGCAAATAAGGCCACAATAGGCCCTGAAACCAGCTACTATCCCACCTTCCCTTACATACCCATGTTAGTTATTTGTAGCACATTAACAATGTAAAAAAAAATTAGGCTCTTCTCATTTACAAAAACTTCCCCGCCTAGTCGCCTGCAAGCAGACATTATTCGCCCGATGCAACCGGGTGAGTTCTTGTTTGAAAGCCTGCCCTATGCTGCTCTGACAGAAAGCAAAGCTGATAGAAAATCTGAACGCCACCTGCAGAACACCATCGGAACAGGGTTCCCCAAGGCACCCACTGACACCTATCCTGATGCACACCAAAGGTTTTTAGAAAGTAGGCAGGGCCAGATGGGATTTTGGCCCAACAAGGTTTCTGATTGGCCACTGGAGACTTGATTGGTTGTGCAGATAAGAAGGAGGAGAAGGAGCTGGAGGAGGAAGAGGAGGTGAAGGAGAAGAAGAAGAAGGGAGGAGGAGGAGGAGGTGGAGGTGGAGGAGAAGGTGAAGGAAAAGGAGATAGAGGATGTGGAGGAGGAGGAGAAGAAGAAATTGGATTTATACCCCGCCCTTCACTAGCCAAAAGAATCCCAGAGCGACTTACAAATCTCCTTTCCCTTCCCCTCCCCACAACAGACATCCTGTGAGGTAGGTGGGGCTAAGAGAGCTCTCCCAGAACTGCCCTTGAGCAGAACAGCCCTGAAAGAACTTGTGTCTGACCCAAGGCCACATCAGCAGGTTTATGTGGAGGAGTGGGGGAATCAAACCCAGATAAGAGTCCATGCACTTAACCGCTACACCAAACTGGCTCTCACAGATGAACAAAGCAGAGGTCAAGTGCACCTTTAAGCCCAACCAATTTTTATTTAGAACGTAAGACAAGGCTTCCTCGTCTGATGAAGTGTGCTTAAGAGCACACGAAAGCTTACGTTCTAAATAAAAATTGGTTGGTCTTAAAGGTGATACTTGACTCCTGCTTTGTTCAATCGCTTCAGAGACTGCTCGCTTGGCTCTCACAGAGACCTTGCTTTGGCAGCAGCTGCCCGCCCCCCCCCCCACTGCCCCAGCACAAGGATCCTCACTTGGTGACTGCAGGTAAGCTGCGGCAGCCCTCTTGTGGCTGGCTCCACCTCCTGCAGCAGCCATTTTGTGGTTGCACTCACTACTTTGTGTCAGAATCCCAGAGGTGCCCACAGGCTCAAGAAGGTTGGGGGCCCCTGTCTTGGAAAATACACTTCAACTGATATTTCACATTCCCATCCACAGCACTCGGCCCTGGATTACATACTGGGAAACTAAGATGCTAGAAACCGTAATGCCCACAGCTTGGGTGGGTGTCTTACTGCACATAAAAAGGTAAAGGTCGTCCCCAGTGCAAGCACCGAGTTGTTACCGATCCATGAGGTGATGTCACATCACAACGTTTTCTTGGCAGACTTTTTATAGGGCGGTTTGCCATTGCTTTCCCCAGTCATCTATGCTTTATCCCCAGCAAGCTGGGTCCTTACTTTACCGACCTCAGAAGGATGGAAGGCTGAATCAACCTTGAGCTGGCAACCTGACTCCAGCTCCCGCCGGGATCAAACTCAGGTCGTGAGCAGAGCTTGGACTGCAGTACTGCAGCTTACCACACTGCACCACGGGGCTCCTCTTACTGCACATACATGCACAATAACCACGGGAACTCTGGCATATGAAAGCATCTTTGCTGTGCACTGGAGTGCACATGGGCACTGGAGTGGCAAAAACATGCACATCCATCAGGACAAAAAAAACCAACACTTTTGTTTACTGTTTGGCTTCCACCAACAAGGGGTCTGGTGACCAGCACAAAACCCCGTCCAGGATGCAAAAAATTCTGGCTGGTTGGTAGCTTCACCCTGAGTCCACCTCTGTGATACCAGAATAAGAATATCCAAATCTCACTTCTAGATACACCTGAATTCCAATACAACTCCACACAAAAGCAGATATCCCTCAAATCAGATATTGCTCAAAGTCCCAACTTGATATGAACATGTGAAGCTGCCTTATACTGAATCAGACCCCTGGTCCATCAAAGTCAGTATTGTCTAAGACTGGCAGCAGCTCTCCAGGGCCTCAAGCTGTTTGCCTGGACCCTTAGTTAGTGGAGATGCCAGGGATTGAACCTGGGACCTTCGGCTTACCAAGCAGATGCTCTACCACTGAGCCACCATCCCTCCCCTTCAGACATATTCAGATTCTCAAAAGCCCCCCCAGTTAAGAACTGCTAGGGTTGCCTCTTTAAAGAGATACAGTTTGGCATAGCGGTTAAGTGCGCAGACTCTTATCTGGAAGAACTGAGTTGGATTCCCTGCTCCCCCGCTTGCACCTGCTGGAATGGCCTTGGGTCAGCCACAAGTTCTCTGAAAGCCGTTCTGCTCGAGAGCAGTTCTGTCGCTCAGCCCCACCTACCTCATGGGGTGTCTGTTGTGGGGAGAGGAAGGGAAAGGCGATTGTAAGCTGCTCTGAGACTTCTTTGGGAAGTGAAGGGCGGGGTATAAATCCAAGCTCCTCCTCTTCTTCCTCCTCTTCCGCCTCCTCCTCCTAAGAGTCTTCAATGCAAAATGGCTGTCTATACTGTACAGTTTTTTTTTAACACAATTATTAAGAGAACATGAGAGCCAGTGTGGTGTGGTGGTTAAGAGTGTTGGACTAGTGTCCGGGAGACCCTGGTTCGAATCCCCACTCGTGCCATGGAACCTTGTGGGGTGAGCTTGGGCCAGTCACACTCTCCCCAGCCCCACCTACCTCACAGGGTTGTCGTGAAGATAAAACGGAGGAGAGGGAAACAGTGTAAGCTGCTTTGGGTCCCCATTGCAGAGAAAGGTTGGGTACAGATAAAGTGAACAAATCTGACCCATGCTTTTGCAGTTCTGAGGGCATCTCTTGTTGTAAGCCCATAAGATGACAGCCAGCAGGGTAAAGAAGCTAGAGCAGGGATGGCCAAACTGCGGCTCAGGAACCACATGTAACTCTTTCACACATATCCTGTGGCTCTCAAAGCCCCCACTGACCTCTTGGTCAGCTTGGAGAAGGCATTTGTCTCTTTAAATCACTCCTCAAAGCCAAGCCAGTCGATGGCTTGGAGAATGCATTTAAAGTTAAAATTGCTTTCCTTCCACCTCTCCCATCTTCCTCCCTCCCCATCTATTTCCTTCCTTCCTTCCTTCCTTCCTTCCTTCCTTCCTTCCTTCCTTCCTTCCTTGCAGTTGTCAAACGTTTGATGTCTTGCCAGTTCTTGCCAGTCTCAAACATCTCACGTTTATTTTGGCCACCCCTGAGCTAGAGTGTCAGACCAGAGACCTGGGTTCAAGTCCCCACTTGGCCACAAAGCTTGCAGGGTGACCTTGGGCCAATCACTCGTTCTCAGCCTAACCACCTCTAAGGGATGTTGTTAAGGATAGAACAGGGCAGGAGCTCCTTAAAGAAAGGACAGGCTAAAACGTACTCAATATTGGCTTAATCTTGCAAATGCTGGTTTGCGCCACAGAGAGTCTCTGAAAGAATCCACGGTAGATGCAGCATTTGAACTGGGAACCTTCTTGGTCACAGCCCCTAGGCCAGGCTAGCTCCTTTCAAATGGAAAGTGCACAACGACTTGTGGTAAAGAGAGCAGCAAATTCAGGGTAATTACCAGCAGGGCTTTTTTTTTAAAAAAAGCAGGAACGCAGTTCCGGCTGGCTTGGTGTCAGGGTGTGTGTGTGGCCTAATATGCAAATGAGTTCCTGCTGGGCTTTCTCTACAGAAAAGACCCTGATTACCAGCAATTTTTAAAAATTATTTACTTCATTTATACTCTGCTTTTCTCCTCAGTGGGGTCCCAAGGCAGTTTCTCTTCTCCGTTTTATCCTCGCAACAACCCTGTGAGGTAGGTTAAGCTGACAGTGCGTGCGACCGGCCCAAGGTCATCCAGCGAGCTTCCCTGGCACACGTTGGAATTCGAATCTGGATTTCTCCGAGTCCAGCCCAACATTCTGAGTGCTATACCGCACTGGGGCATGTTTCAGTTTGCCACACTGAACACGAAGGCTATTTGTAGCAAAAGACAGCAAAATCCAGAAAGGGGATTAAACGTGCACGCTCAAAAACGTAACTTTAAAAAGAGAAAACGAGGAAAAAAAAGAGAAAACGAAAAGCATATACCATTGAAATGTGCTAGAGGAGGGCACGTTCTGCTTGGTGAGGTGCGCTAGTTCGGGTGTCCATATGGCTCATAATGTATAGGATATTCTGGGGGGGGGGTCATGTTTGCCCTCCGTCCCATTGTGTCGCCCTGCATGCCCCTCCTCCCCCACCCCCACCTCGTGACCCCATAAATATGGATTCGAAACCATCCTGGCAAAGGTCACGAGGTCAGAGGCGGAATAATGACATGATTGGTGACAGGGCTCCGGTTCTTCCACCGGCAAACAGCAAAACGTGCCAGCGTCTGCGGACAACGAGAGAGGGAAAACGGGAAGCCGAGCAGCGGCAGAGGACGAGGGATGCCCGGGCAGGCAGAGCGTCATGCAGCCGACGAGCCGAAAGGCGTGCAGTCTCCTAAGAAAAGGCAGATGGGCCGGCACCAACACAAAACCATGAGAAATGCATCCTATGTACATGGAAAAGAGTAAACCCCCCGGCTAGGAGGGGCAAGAGGGGGCTATTACCCATATTGTTAAGTGACTTCTGAGCAGAAACGAGAGATTTCGCCGCTCCGTTTCTGAATTTTGCACAGGCTGGGGGCAGACAGCAATAATTTGAAAAGGGAAGTGAAAAAGGTTGAAGAAAAGCATCCCCCCCCCCCCTCCCCAGGGTATCCTTTGCTGTTGCCCGTAGTATTGTCGACCTCCAGGAAGAGTTCTCCCAGAATTATAACTGATCTCTGGGCGGCACAGAAATCCCCTGGATCCGTTCCCCTGGAGAAAATGGCAGCTTTGGAAGGCGAGAACTCCCTTTGGAGTTCAGATATGCTTGTCACACCCTTGCTCCTGGCATCACCCCCAAAGGCTCCTGGCTCCACCCCCAAAGTCCCCAGATTGGACTTGGCAACCCTACCTACAAACTTCCTCCCTGCTTCCAAATTCTGCCTTTCCTAGTTTCTGAATTTCCAGGAATTGCCAGGAATTTCTCCCAGGGCCGGATTAACAATTAGGCCAAGTAGGCACTGGCCTATGGGCTCTCATGCCTTTAGGGGCCCTGGGCCAGCTCCCCCCCCCACCAGGTTTCCCCGCTGCTTGCAGTCCTCAGTGCCTGCATGTGCAGCCAGCGACTGAGCCACTCTTTGCCCAACTTGCCTGATGCGGCTGCTGCTGGCGTTGTTGCCAAGTTTGCCTCTTTCTGCCTCTCCCCTGCAGCTTTGTCAAAGGGGCTTTTGAGAAGGGGCCTGCAGGCTGCAGCGGGGGCCGTAGGCAGCAGGGCAGGGGCTCAGGCTCTGAGATAAGTCGCGAGGGGGCCCCCCAAGATTTTGACTGCCTAGGGGCCTCCACAGGGCTTAATCCGGCACTGTGCCTGGAGTGGGCAAACCTAGGCCAAACAGACTTTTCAGGGTTTTGAAACGATGCAAAAAACAAAACAAAACCCTGGCAAACCTGTTTAGCCAGAGGCTATATCCCTCGAGTCGCAATCCGTCTTTCCAAGCACCTCCATTGCTACAAAAAAAAATTAATAATCTCCAGTTTTAGTGAACCGAATAAAGAGTGAAGAATAAACTAGTTCTGATACGCTAGGAAAGACAGCCTCCAGGTGGAATATAGGCATACCCCAGAATTACAGCTCATCCCCAGACATCAGTTCCCCTGGAGAAAATGAACATATGAACATATGAAGCTGCCTTATACTGAACCAGACCCTTGGTCTATCAAAGTCAGCATTGTCTACTCAGACTGGCAGCGGCTCTCCAGGGTCTCCAGCTGAGGGTTTTTCATGCCTATTTGCCTGAACCCTTTTATAGTGGAGATGCCGGGGATTGAATCTGGGACCTTCTGCTTACCAAGGAGATGTTCTACCACTCAGCCACTGTCCCTCCGTCCCCAAAATGGATTCTTTGGAAGGTGAACTCTATGGCATTGTACCTCCCTGAGAGCCCTGTCCTCTGCAGGTTCCATCCTCAAATCTCTAAGACAGGGGTGGCCAAACTTGCTTAACATAAGAGCCACATAGAATAAAAGTGCCGTATAAATAAACTGACTGACTGACTGAAGTCAGAAGTTTTTAGAGCCACAAGACGGAAGGAAGGAAGGAGAGGTGGAAAGAAAGCAACTTTAACTCCAAATGCATTCTCCAAGCCAGTTAACAGTGGTGGGGGCTTCAAGAGCCACACAATACGTGTGAAAAAGCTGCAGTTTGGCCACCCCTTCTCTAGGAGTTTTCCAACCTGGATCTGGCAACCCTACCACTCCCATTCCCTGTCGGCGACCAGGGGGACTTGGAAACCCTACGATAAACTCAGATGGCCGAATCCCACCAACTTTTGAGGTCACTTGCAACTCAATGACCACATCAGGATGGTAAGGCTCGCTTTGTTAGAAGACTGAGCTCCACCTAGTATGGGGTTCTGTCTTCAACAGAGGCCGTGGACAAACAATGAAGAGAGAACAACAGCATTGTAACCTCTTTAGAGAAGGTGCGTCAAACATGCAGTTCGGTGGCCGAATCAGGCTCAATTGCACAGGAGCTACAGAGCGAAACCTCTATTTTCTCCATTGGCTTAGGCTCCTCCTTTGGGGAGGAAGGGGTGGGGGGGGAATAGCTTGCTTTCCCAGGCTTTCCCAATTGCACAGCAGAGCTACTGATCCAAGCCTCTCTTCCTTCTATTGACTGAGGCTCCTCCCCCCTCCCCCCAAGAAGGAAGAAGCTTCCTTTGCTTTGCCCAGTTTGCTGGATCCCATGGGAGAAATACAAAGAAAGCACCTTTAAGACCAATGACTGCTAATGTTTTAAGCATGTTTTAAGTTTATATATATATATATTTGTGTTTGTCTGCGTTCTATATAAAATTTATATCTCTGCTACCTAATCTTAAATAGGTACACACATGGCCCGCCCCGACATGGCCCAGCCCAACCAGATCTCATTTATGTCAGATCTGGCCCTCATAACAAATGATAAGAACATAAGAGAAGCCATGTTGGATCAGGCCAATGGCCCATCCAGTCCAACACTCTGTGTCACATAGGAACATAAGAGAAGCCATGTTGGATCAGGCCAGTGGCCCATCCAGTCCAACACTCTGTGTCACACATAAGAACATAAGAGAAGCCATGTTGGATCAGGCCAATGGCCCATCCAGTCCAACACTCTGTGTCACATAAGAACATAAGAAAAGCAATGTGGGATCAGGCCAATGGCCCATCCAGTCCAACACTCTGTGTCACATAAGAACAGAAGAGAAGAAATGTTGGATCAGGCCAGTGGCCCATCCAGTCCAACACTCTGTGTCACATGAGAACATAAAAGAAGCCATGTTGGATCAGGCCAATGGCCCCTCCAGTCCAACACTCTGTGTCACATAAGGACATAAGAGAAGCCATGTTGGATCAGGCCAATGGCCCCTCCAGTCCAACACTCTGTGTCACATAGGAACATAAGAGAAGCCATGCTGGATCAGGCCAATGGCCCATCCAGTCCAACACTCTGTGTCACACAGTGGCCAAACAAAAATTTATACACACACACCACACATATATATACACACTGTGGCTAATAGCCACTGATGAAATGAGTTCAACACCCCTGCTTTAGAGATTTCCCAGAGATGCCTGGTTCATTAGACAGACCCCTGGTCTGATCCAGCAGAGCTCTCTTATGGGACAGCGGGGAAACATGACCAAGGTCCATGGACTGTTTTGCCTACATTTGTATAGTGACTGAATTCCAGCATACCTGAAATGCACCTATCCAGTAATACTGTCTGCACAGCTGCAGGTCCCTCTATGGAGTATATGCATCATGTCTTGTCGAAGGCCTCTGTCTGTCTCTTCTCCTTCTTCCTGATGCAGCAAAAAGAACCCGGCTCAAACAAAAGCCACCGGGAACAGATAAAAGGCACCAGAGAAGGGGAAATCTTTACCCCATCTTTAGTTATCGTTAATGGTTGGAAGAAGACTCGGTAGCACACTTCCCACTCCACCCCCCACATACACATTTTCCTGCTGCCATACCGCTGGGTCTGAATAAATGGGGATGGGGGAACTTACACAGCCTGCCCACCCCCACCCCACCCTGTCAGGAATTGCTGAACCTGTGAAAATCTGCTTCAAAAATCCGGTTAGCGGAATCCAGTTACAGCCAACTGCATCAAGAGAGGAGAAGGCTCTGGCGGAGGGTGGGAGAGAGAGGAGAAGGAAATCGGAGCAAAGTTCTGAGCCCTGGAAATGGATGGGGGTGCTCTTAAAGCAGGGGGCTAGGTTGCCAACTTTGGATTGAGAAATTCCTGGATGTTTGGGGTAGGGCTGCCTAGCTCCCAGGCAGTGGTTCTCCCACCCTGGAGGTCCCCAACCCACCAGCCCACAGTGGGATACCAGGGGGATCCCCTCCTGACGTCACCGGCACTCACAAGTGGTGTCATCGGACTGGCAACTTAGCGCAGCAGCCGCTCTAGGAGCTTCCGGGAAAACCACAGAGTTTTCCCGGAACTTCCTAGAGTGGCAGGCACACAACGTTGCTAGCGTGATGACATCACTTGCGAGTGACATCATCATGACGCATGTGCTACATGCATGCAAAAGAAGTCCCCTGCTAGAGGCTGCGGGGAACTTAGCAACCCAAGTTTGGTAGGGGGGGTAGTCTGGGAATGGTAGGAGTCAGTTTGGTGTAGTGGTTAAGTGCACAGATTCTAATCTGGGAGAAGCAAGTTTGATTCCCCATTCCTCCACATGTAGCTGCTGGGTGACCTTGGGTCAGTCACAGTTCTCAAAGAGCTGTTCTCTCAAGAGCAGTTCTTGAAGAGCTCTCTCAGCCCCACCTACCTCACAGAATGTCTGTTGTGGGAAGGGGAAGGGAATGAAATTGTAAGCTGCTCTGAGAATCCAAGTGAAAAGTGGGGTATAAATCCAACTTCCTCCTCCTCCTCTTCTTGGTTTGGGGAGAGATTTCAGCAGGATATAAAGCCACAGAGTCCACTCTTCAAATGGCCATTTTCTCCAAGGGAACTGTAGTTTGGAGATCAGTTGTAATTCTGGGAAATCACTAGGCCCCACCTGGAGGTTGGCAACCCTAGTTTATGCAAGTCAGTCCTTTCTAGGTCCTCTTTCCTGAGTGCCTGTCTGATTAAAAGGTGCTCCCTGCTCTCTCACAGATCTCAGAAGCTAAGCAAGGTGGGCCCTGGTTAGTATTTGGATGGGAGACCACCGAAGAACACCAGGATCTCTACACAGAGGTAGACGACTGCAAACCACCTCTGAATGTCTTTTGCTTTAAAATCCCTCTATGTGAAGGGTGTCAAACATGAGGCCCGGGGACCAAATCAGGCTCCCAGAGGACTCCTATCAGGCCCCCGAGCAACTGTCTGTCATCTGCTTCCTTCTCCCTCTCTTGCTTCCTTCTGCATCAAAGCTTGCTTTGCTAGGCTTGCTCGATCGCACAGCAGAGTTACTGAGCCAAGCCTCTTTTCCTTCTATTGGCTGAGGCTCCTCCCCCTCCTGATCCCCCTGGGGAAGGAAGGAAAAAGCCAGAACTTCCTTTGTCCAGTTCCCTAGATTCCATAGGAGATACAAAGAAAGCACCATTAAGACCGACATGTGCTAATATTTTAAGCATGTTTTATTTTCAGCTTTTAAGAAATCTTTGTGTTTGAATCTATCTTTTATACAGTTTATCTCTCTGCTACGTGACACTGCATTTTATGACACACGTGGCCCGGCTAGGGCTGCCAACCCCCCGGAACAGGCGGGGAACCTCCCCCTGTGTCGCTAGAGCGATGATGTCACCCAGACGTGACGTCATCAAAATGGCAGCACCCACGCGGGTCTGCTCTAGGCATTTCCAGGAAAACTCTATTGTTTTCCTGGACGCTCTAGCCATTTGGGAGGTAAAGTTCTATGGTACAATAGGTACCATAGAGTTTTAACCTCCCAAATGGCTAGAGCGTCCAGGAAAACCATAGAGTTTTCCCGGAAATGCCTATAGCGGCCCCGCATGGGTGCTGCCATTTTGATGATGTCACTTCCGGGTGATATCATTTCAGTGCGTGCATGAATGTCCCCCACTGGGGGATGAAGAGGACCTGGCAACCCTAGGCCCAGCCCAAAAAGGTCTCATTTATGTCAGATCCGGCCCTCATAACAAATGCATTTGTCACCCCTGCTCTATGTAGTCACCATAAGTTAGTCATGATGTGATGGCACTCCACAAGGATTTCCAGTCTCTGCATTTACTTTTTCACACCGACTCTCTGCGTTCTTAGGATACAATCCATCTGGAAGGTATTTTTCGGTACTATTCAGTTTGACTAAGGGCTTTTTTTGTAGCAGGAACTCCTTTGCATATAAAGCCACACATCCCTGATGCAGCCAATCCTCCGAGAGCTTACAAAAAAGAGCCTTGTAAGCTCTTGGAGGATTGGCTACATCAGGGGTGTGTGGCTTAATATGCAAAGGAGTTCCTGCTACAAAAAAAGCTCTGGATTGACTCGTTAAGTTAAGTGACCGAAGAGACACAAAACCGAGGTAAAGTCAAACACAATCTAAACTCTAGCTTTTCAAATTGTTGGGTCCTTTCTGGTAAAAGAGGACTTGGCGCTGTGGGATCCACTCCACAGGAAAAAAAGGAAGATGCAGAATGTACCAGAGGAGATACTGCCCCACTTAGCTATTGATTTGTTGTATTTTGGGAAATTCTTAAGGGAATGTTCTCTCCCTTTCCAAATGCTCCCCGCACGATCAGCACTACTGGAAATTAGGAATCGAAACACTAAAGTGCTGACTTTTTTTGAAGAGCTCCTAAGCTGGGAATTTGGCGAAAAGGGAGGGTTGCATAAGAGGGTTGGGGCGGTGGAGAGGGCTGGTGGCTTTCATCAGTTTATTTTCAATAAAACCACCACCTCTTGGACCCCGACAGGGCAGAAATGTGGCGTGAAAAGGGTTTAGATAAATGAAGAAGATCGGACTAGCCCTGATAAATTTTTTTTAAATCACAAAAAAGAAATTAGAAAGCAAGCTTTAAAAAAAAGCAAATAAATGAAGAAGACATACAAACAAAAGAGATCCAAAAGAGGTTGCAAAGATGGAAGAGAAAGAAAGAAAGAAAGAAAGAAAGAAAGAAAGAAAGAAAGAAAGAAAGAAAGAAAGAAAGAAAGAAAGAAAGAAAGAAAGAAAGAAAGAAAGAAAGAAAGAAAGAAAGAAAGAATCATGTTCATACTATCCAGAGAGTTACAACTATTGTCATCTTTCCTTTCTTGCCAAACCCCTGAAGGTTTCAAAGATAGTTTTTCTGCACGGGAATCTTCTATCAAGGGGCAGAAGGATAGGGGGCTAATTAGGAAATAAAACTAATTAATCACTGCAAACCACAAGGCTGGCCCACCGGGGTACTAAAGAGATGGCTTTTCTTCCCCTCCTCGGGGCACAGAAATTATTTGCTGCCAATGAATTATTTAATGATGCGGTGTTCATTATGTATTATTGATTAGGACGGACGGTTATTGTCGCCCCGATAGCCCAAGCTCCTACCTAGCCTGAGAATCACCACCACAGATGAGGACCCAGTCTTGTAAACATTTATTTCCCCTCACTATTTCTTCGTTTCAGGGGTAGCAGGGGGTGAGGACTGAAATCACAAACCCGATTCACTTCTGATCTAAAAACTCAGGATCTAAGCTCTTGAGTTCTATCCCCAACCAACAGGACTCAAAGGTTGATCTTTGTATCAAGCTGCACCCACATGTCATTTTCTTTCCTTTTAAGTGATTTATGTTATTGATCTGTTTAAAACATTTATAGGCTACCTTTCCCAAGCTTGGAGAGGACTCACATCACAAAATGGGAGAGGACTACCGCTTCAATGTTTCCGTCTTTGGTTCTGAGATGGTCCCAGCTACCAGCTTCAAAGAATAAACAAAATTCAGGGACTGGTATAAGATTGGCTCACTGTACCATCGCTGGACCCTGCAGCTCTCACACATCTTGTGCTATGTCTGAAATCCATGCTGCCGATCAGCTACGCCAATCTGACTTACAAATACACATGAAGTTGCCTTAGTCTAAACTAGACCATTAGCCCACCATTGATCCGGTATTGCCTACTCAGACCGGCAGCAGATCTCCGGGGTTGCAGGAAGAGGTCTTTAAGGTAATCTATTGCCTGGTCCTAGAGATATCAGGGGTTGAACCGGGGACCTTCTGCATGCCAAGCAGCGGCTCTTCCAGTAAACCAGGGGTGGGAAACGTCAGACCCAAAGGCCGTTTATGGCCCTCGAGATCACTTGGTCTGGCCCTCTGGGATTGCTGGGCTGCCCCCCCCCGCCTCTCGTGGGCATTGTGAAGGACTGCTGCTGGGGAATATGGGTGCCTTTAAAGGTCACTGGGAGCAGCTGCAGTTTTCACATGAAGGAAGGGAGGGAGGGGTGGCAGGAGTGGGGGATGGGAGCCAGCTACCACCAGTTCAATTTGCACTTGGTTATCCCAGATGGTGTGGCCTAATATGCTAATGAGTGTGTGACCTAATATGCTAATATTAAGGGATGCGGTCTAATATTCCTGGACCTAGGCATTTGCCTAGGGCAGCAGGTCAGGGTGTATGCGTGCATGCTGAATTAGGCTCTCCCCACATGACTTCAAATAGAAAAACAATTATTTGTATTAATTTTGCTGGCCTGAATCGTTCTCCCTCGGCGGAGCACTGTTTTGCTGGCCTGAATCATTCTCCCTCGGCGGAGCACTGTTTTTTAAGTTGATAATTTTGTATGGCCCACAAATGATGTTATAAATATCCAAATAGCCCTTGGAAGAAAAAAGGCTCCCCACCCCTGCAGTAAGCCATGGCCCCTCCCAAAATAAAGTTGCCTTTTAGTGACCCATACTCTGGATCTACTGAGGACAATCTTGTCTATGCTGACAGGGGAATGTTCTCCAGGGTCTCAGGCAGGGGTCTTTCACATCATCTATTGCCTGGTCCTTTCATAAGGAGATGCCAGGGACCAAAACTGCTGCATACAAAGCAGAGGCTATTCCACTAAGTCCCAGCTCAACCCCCTGTTCTTTCTTTCTTTAATTAGAATCCTCTGGCACATTTTAAATTTACAAAGGAAGAGTGCTTACTCAGGATGCTGGAAATGTGGAAACATAACCACTCTGCATTACCCCGTCCTGCGTATGCGCTTTCCATTCATGCTGGATCGGACCGAAATCCATGCACTCCAGTCTTCTTTGCAAGAGTCCTGAAACCAGTAATGCAGTTCTGCCCACTGCTGTCATAAGGCCTCATCTAGAGCCTTACAATCCCCTATAGCAAGACTGGTCCCAGTTCATGGCCTATTAGCAACCGGTCCATGAGTTATATAATTTCATTACATATCACAATGTAGTAATAAGAAGACAACGACATTGGATTTACATCCTGCCCTTCACCCCGAAGCTCAGAGTGGCTCACAATCTCCTTTACCTTTCTCCCTTTCAACAGATTCCCTGGGAGGTAGGTGGGGCAGAGAGAGCTCTCCCAGGAGCTGCCCTTTCAAGGACAACTCTGCAAGAGCGATGGCTGATCCAAGGCCATTCCAGCAACTGTAAGTGGAGGAGTGGGGAATCAAACCCAGTTCTCCCAGATAAGAGTCTGCCCTTTCAAGGACAACCTCTGCCAGAGCCATGTCTGACCCAAGGCCATTCCAGCAACTGCAAGTGGGGACTCAAACCCAGTTCTCTCAGATAAGAGTCCACGCACTTAACCACCACACCAAAATAAAGTGCACAATTGTATCATCCCAAAACCATGCCCCCCAACCCAGTCCATGGAAAAAATCATCTTCCACAAAACCGATTCCGGGTGCCAAAAAGGTTGGGGACCGCTGCCCTACCGCATAACAGATCTCTTCCCGTAGAGCTAAGCAGAGTCCCTTAACACAGACACCACCTGACCAAAATCACTCAACACCATAATATTTCAAAGGGTGAGGGGAATTCAAAGGAAAAACTGAGCTTTGTTGCAGTACACACAGAAATGTGCACACATGTCCATTTAATCTAGGTGGTTTTTGGTATCCTGCTATGTAGCAGTGGCCAGAATTTCCCAGCATCCCATACTGTGGTATTGAAGCATCTCAAGCCGAACAGTCAGGAAAAATCTGAGATATTCGTTCCCTCCCCCTCCAGATCTCAAACGTAATGCATTCATTACGTTGCCAGCATTTGTATTCTTTTTAATTGGGCTTTCTCCTGTTTCTTCAGCTGTAGCCAGACACGCTGATATGAAGAGACACAGATTCAGGAGAGACAAAAGATTCTTTGCGGGTAATTAACTTATGGAATTCACTACTACAAGATGTCACGACGGCGTCACACTTAAGTGGTTTCTAAAAGAGATGAGACAAATTCGCAGCCTATTAATGGCTATTAGCCATGAGAGTTAAAGGCAACCTCCGTGTTCAGAGGCAGCATAACTCTATGAAATGCAGGCAACAAACGGGGGAGAAGCTGAAACTCCTGCCTGTCTTCTATAAAAGGATAAGATGGACAGGGTGGATCAATGGTCTCATCTGGAAGGGCAGCCTCCAGTGTTGGGAAGCAAGCGAAATTTTCTTCACTGCACTGGTTCTTCACGCCATAAAAAAGTTTCACTTAATTTCTGCATGCCACACTCCTGTTAGAGGTGCAGGAGTAGGGATGCCAGCTCTGCTTTGGCCTGGAGATTTGGGGGCGGAGCCTAGGAGGGCAGAGTTTGGGAAAGCGGGAACCTATAATGCTGCGAATCCACTCTCCAACATTTCCCCCAGGGGAACTGATCTTGGTCATCTGGAGATCAATTGTAATAGCACGAGAGGTCCAGGAGAGCTGGACGTAGAACTCTACACAGGAGCCGGGTCAGTCTTCAAAAGTGGGCAGCTTGATCTGTTGTAAACACAGGGACAGCACCAGCCCAAGGGCGCATGGCACCCTAGGCAGACTGGTGGCCTGCTGCCCCACTCCACAACGCCCCGTGCTCCCCCCCACGCACCTCCTCCTCTCTCCCTTCCCCACCCCAGGTCTATTTCAATGCCCGGAAGGGCGATTGAATACTGCTCTCGGGCTGTCTAAAGGCATCCCCCTGCCGATCAGCTGATTGATGGGTAAAACCGCCCTGCACGCTCACTCAGCACTCAGGCAGGCCAGCAGCAGCACAAACAAACTGCGTCCCAAAGGGGCACCGCAGCTACCGACTCCTCCCCACTTCCTTCCCATCCAGGAAGTGGGGAGGAGGGAGCAGCGGCTGGGGAGCGGGCAAACTAGGCATTTGCTTAGGGGGGGAGGGGGAGGCCGAATTCGCCAAGGGGGGAGGCCACTAAGGCAACCGCCTAGTTTTGCCTAGTGGGCAAGCCGGTCTTGCACAGAGCTTTTTTTGAGCAGGAATGCACAGGAACGCAGTTCTGGCTGGCTTGGTGTCAGGGGGGTGTGGCCTAATATACAAATGAGTTCCTGCTGAGCTTTTTCCCAAAAAAGCCCTGTGGGGAACAATGGTGACATCAGGGGGTATGGCCTAATATGCAAATGAGTTTCTTCTGGACTTTTCTACAAAAAAAGCCCTGTGTAAATATCTACATTCGAGTCTGGTAGCACCTTAGAGGCCAACGAATTTTCGGGGCATGAGATTTCGAGAGTCAGAGCAGCTCTGCGTCTCAGAAACTCATATCCCGGAAATTCTGTTGGCCTCGAAGGTGCTACCAGACTCAAATCTAGCTGTTCTACTGCAGACCAGCATGGTCACTTTTTGAAACTGTCATATGCTGTGGACACCCAACAGAAGTCTGCACATCAAAGCCTACACGCGATTCTGCCTTAATTGGTCAACTACAGCCTATTCCCATCAGGCAGCAGTTCCAGTAATAGGAAACACACTCAAAGAAAAAGAACGATGGGAAAATTCACCCCAATCCGGATTTGCATTGAAAAGAAGTCCATTCCAGAGACAGCACACTCCGCCCAGGTGGTGGCTGCAGATCTCCTGGAATTACAACTGGTCTGCAGACAACAGAGCTCTGGAGTTTGTCTGGAGAAAATGGCTGCTCTGGAGGTCAGACTCTATGGCAGGGGTGGCCAAACTTGTTTAACGTAAGAGTCGCATAGAATAAACAGCTGTTTGAGAGCCACAAGACATGAAAATCAGATGTTTGAAAGCCGCAAGACGGAAGTAAGGAAGGAATAGATAGGGAAGAAGAAAACTGCAGATTTATATCCCACCCTTCTCTCTGAATCAGACTTAGAGTGCTTTACAACCTCCTATATCTTTCTCCCCCCACAACAAACACCCTGTGAGGTGCGTGGGGCTGAAAGGGCTCTCACAGTTGCTGCCCTTTCAAGGACAACTCCTGCAATAGTTATGGCTAACCCAAGGCCATTCCAGAAGCTGTCAGAAGAGGAGTAGGGAACCAAACCCGGTTCTCCCAGATAAGAGTCCACACACTTAACCACTACACCAAACTGGCTCTGGGAAGGGGGAGGTAGGGAGATGTGGAAAGAAAGCAACTTGGCTTTGCTTGGAGAAGTGATTTAAAGAGACAAATACCTTCTCCAAGCTGGCCAATGGGGTGGCAGGGGCTTGGAGAGTCACATAATATGCGTGAAAGAGTCACATGTGGCTCCTCAGTCACAGTTTGGCCACCCCTGCTTTATGGCATCACATCGTTCCCCAAACCGCACCCTTCCCCGACTCCACCCCTACTGTTCCACCAGCCCTATGGTTGAGGCGATGGAAATTCCAGCAGGATCGGCCTCCTCTTGCCTTATTTACTTTTTGCTTTATTTGCTTTTACTTACTTCGCCCATTTGTTCAGCGTAGCTTCATGCCAACATCCACGGACGCACTTGAAGAAGGGTCTTACCGAGTTGGACTGTTGCCATCCGATCGCTAATTTTTAATGGCACCACACGGGTTTTAACGCTTAATTTATATCCTTTGAATATTGTTCTGTTATTGACGTTACTAGGCAGGGAAGGATGCGCTACGCATTGAAACGAATAAATAAATAAAACCTCGAGGTATTTCCCAAGCTAGGCCTGGCGAACCTACCCAGAATCCTCAGCAGCTCGCCAAGGTTCCGTGGCAGTTATTCAGGGATTCCTCCACAGGTGCCAGGGCAGATAAGAATCCCTGACAGGAGAGCGCTGACCAGAATCACTGATCAAAAGCGATTTCCTGGCAGAGCTGTGACTTGCCACCAGTGCTCCCTCTAGGCTGAGTTAGCATGAGCTAGCTCACAGATTTTTAGCCTCCAGCTCACACATTTTTGTCTTCGCTCAGGAAGGATGACCCCCAGAGCACATTAACTTATGCAGTAGCTCGCAACTTGATAGCCAGCCGCTCACAAAGTAGAATTTTTGCCCACAAGACTCTGAAACTTAAAGGGAACATTGCTTGCCACCCCTATCCTGCTTGGTAACCAGAATCACATTCTTTGTCAACTTTGAGGAAAGTTGCTATTTCCTCTCCACGTAGAGCTAACTCAAGAAATATCTGGGGACTTTGGGGGTGGAGCCAGGAGCAAGCACAACTGAACTCCAAAACGAGTTCTGGCCAACACATTTAATTTGGGGAGGGGCGGTGGCTCAGTGGTAGAGCATCTGCTTGGGAAGCAGAAGGTCCCAGGTTCAATCCCCGGCATCTCCAAAAAAGGGTCCAGGCAAACAGATGTGAAAAAACTCATCTTGAGACCCTGGAGAGCCGCTGCCAGTCTGAGAAGACAATACTGACTTTGATGGACCAAGGGTCTGATTCAGTATAAGGCAGCTTCATATGTTCATATAAATGCCTTCCTTCCATAGGAAATAATGGAGGATAGAGGCACCTTCTTTGGGGGCTCGTAGAATTGGAACCCTTGGTCCAATCTTTTTGAAACTTGGAAGGCGTTTTGAGGAGAGGCACTGAATGCTATGCTTAAATTTAAATACCTCAAACAACAGCCCCTCTGGAGCCCCAGATACCCTCAGATCAGTTCATTATACCCCATGGGAATCAATCTCCATAGGGTATAATGGAGCATCCAGCAGCAATTACCCTCCCCCCCACACTTTCTGATGACCCTGAAGCGGGGGGAGGGCATCCAAATTGGGGGATCCCCTGCCCCCCAACTGGGGATTGGCAACCCTATCTCCACAAAGGATGTGCAATTGATTTATGATCTACATAGAGACACAGGTCCTGCTTTTTTTAGTACTGAAGACTTGCTAAACCAATCCTAGGGTGCAGAGTACACGCAAGATCAATGTTACTATTTATCATTTCTAAATCACTTTCCAGCATCCAGTGGACTTTCCTACTCTGGGTATTCTTGAAGTCTGAACTAAATATCCCAGAATCAACCCTACTGATTCAATACTCACAGCTGCTAACTCAAGTTCAGAATTTTCTCTTGACGCATCAGCATGCATTGAAAGAGCATAATTTGCTTTTAAACAACCAAGATCATGTGAAGGCAAGCCTCATTTTGGGCAGAGCTCCAGAACCTCTAAATTTTATTGTGCTCTTTTTTTTCTTATAACCCCCCACCCCATACTTGCTTCTGGGCTCCATTCTTCAAATCCCCTGTGAGAATTTTGATGAACTCTATGATTTGACAAACTTGCTAATATTTTCCCCTACCAAAGATGGGAAAATAACCAAAACATATAAAGCAGAGAGCCGGAAGTCTTCATCATGCCATTGGGCCACGTAAGAGAAAGTAATTGAAAAAGTATGATGGGAGTAAGGTTCTATTATGACCATTATAATTCAAGAAGCATTTTAAGACCGATGCTGAGCTGACAGTATTTAGTACACCTTCCGGTGACGTCAGCGGTGTGTGTGGCAGGTGCAAATGAGTTATGCTAATGAGCCCCAACACCTCTTTTTCTACAAAATGACCCCTGTGTGAAGGCAAGTGTAATGGAAGGTTTTGTTTTGTGTGTGTGTGTGTGCGTGTGTGTGTGATTTTGTCTGTCTGCTTTGTGGTTTTGTTTTGGTTTTTTGCTGGTACAACTGACTTATGGTGACCCTGTGGGATTTTCAAGGCAAGAAATGTTCAGAAGTAGTTTGTCATTACCTGCCTGTTTGAAAAGACCCTGGACTACCTTGCTGGTCTCCCATTCAAATACTCATTAGGGCCCAGGGTTGCCAATCCCCCAGTTTAGAGGCCTTCCCCCTGCTGCAGGGTTATCAGAAAGCAGGGGGGGAGGGAAATGTCTGCTGGGAACTCCACTATTCCCTGTGGAAACCGATTCCCACAGGGTATAATGGAGAATTGATCGGTGAGTATTTGAGGCTCCGGGGGAGGGGCTGGTTTTTTGAGGTAGAGGCACCAAATTTTCAGCATAGTTTACGGTGCCTCTCCTCAAAACTCCCCCAAGTTTCAGAAAGATTGGACCAGGAGGTCCAATTCTATGAGCCCCCGAAGAAGGTGCCCCTATCCTTCATTGTTTCCAAATGGACGGAAGGCATTAAGAACATAAGAGAAGCCATGTTGGATAAGGCTAATGGCCCATCCAGTCCAACACTCTGTGTCACTCTGTGTCAGTGGCCAAAAACCCAGGTGCCATCAGGAGGTCCATCAGTAGGGCCAGGACACTAGAAGTCCTCACACTGTTGCCCTTCCCAAGCACCAAGAATACAAAGGCGCATGGTCCCTTTAAATGTGATGGCCAGAACTCCCTTCGGAGTTCAATCATGCTTGTCACAACCTGGCTCCTGGCTCCACCCCCATAGTCTCCTGGCTCCAACTCCAAAGTCTCCAGATTTTTCTTGAGAGTTGGACCTGGCAACCCTTCCAGGACCAGCCCTTCTTAGCTTCCAAGATCTGACAAGCCTGAGCTATCCAGGTCGGGGCAAAAGTATGTTAGGAAAGGAAAGGAAAGGTCCCCTGTGCAAGCACCAGTCGTTTCCGACTCTGGGGTGACGTTGCTTTCACAACGTTTTCACGGCAGACTGTTTACAGGGTGGTTTGCCATTGCCTTCCCCAGTCATCTACGCTTTCCCCCCAGCAAGCTGGGGACTCATTTTACCGACCTCAGAAGAATGGAAGGCTGAGTCAAACTCAAGCCGGCTACCTGAAAACCCAGCTTCCACTGGGGATTGAACTCAGGTCGTGAGCAGAGCTTAGGACTGCAGTACTGCAGCTTTAACACTCTGCACCATGGGGCTCTTCGGTATGAAGGTGCATCTAATCCATGATGACTCCCCTCCTCTCCCGGCATGAGCAGACTCCGGGATGATTGGGGCTGATGGAGTGACTCAGCCAATGAGGGTATCTTTTGAGGGGTGGACTGGCTCTTTAATTTACCAGGAAAGGTCCAGGTGGGCCACTACCAAAGAGGCAGTCAGGAGGAAGCCAAGATAAGACCTACTAGTGCAAGCAACGCTTTTTGGCTCAGACCAGGCCAGCGATGACAACAGGTGTAGGCAGGGGTCATTTTGCAGGAAAAGAGGTGCCAGAGCTCATTAGCACAACTCAACTCAGTTGCATCCCTGACATCACCAGAAGGCATAATGCAGGGGTCATATGAACATATGAACATACCCAACCCCCAGGTCGCGGACCAGTACCAGTCTGTGGCCTGTTAGCAACTGGGGCGTGGAGTGAGGCAGAGAGACCTTCACCTACTGCTCATTTACAGTGCAATTGTTAAAGACCCCCGCGAGGGCCAGGGATGGGGTGTGGGCATGGAGGCAGCCTGGAGCAGCAAAACCCCCAGCACCCCCACCGGTCCCTGGTGCTTCTTGAATTATAATTGTCACAATAAAACCTTACTCTCATCATACCCTACTTCCTCCTATGTAGCCACAATGGCGCGATGAAGATTTCCATCAGTCTGCTTTATACATTTTGTTTATTTCCCCATTTTTGGTGGGGGGAAATATTAGAACATTTGTCAAATCTTAAGATTTCAGCAAAATTCTCACAGAGGGTTTGAACAATGGAGCCCAGAAGCAAGAATTGGGGGGGGGGGGGAGAAAGAGCACTACAAATTTAGAGGTTCTGGAGCTCCACTCCTGTGAGCTCCTGCTCAAAATGAGGTCTGGGTGTAGGTTTATTGTCTCCTCTTGCGCCACCACCATCCTGGTCCAAGCCAAGTGGGCCCTTACAGAAAGCTCCACAGAGACCAATTAGTTCAGATCCAAATAGCATGTATTGAAAGGGTGTGGAGAAGGATCCACTTTTTAACACCTATTATCGTCACCGCTAGCTGAACAACCCCGTTTGGCTTCCTCCTGGGCTGTTTTAACGTCCCAATACTTTTGGAGGGGATATCATCCCTACTATTATTAGTAGCAGTTGTGGCACTTGCATGAGAAACATACTACGTCAAGCAATTGGGAAGGGCATTGGCACTGGTAGTTTACCACAGATTTGCTACAGATTTACTACCTCTACTAAATAAATTTATTTATTTAAAACATTTATCAGCTCCCTTTCTTTCCTTTCGAAGGGAGGCTTACAATATAAATAAAATGAATTATTTTTTAAAAAACACAATGAGAGAGAGGGGGAGGCTTTTTTTGAGCAGGAACGCCCAGGAACGCAGTTCCAGCTGGCTTGGCATCAGGGGGTGTGGTCTAATATGCAAATGAGTCCCTGCTGGGATTTTTCTACCAAAAAAGCCCCATGTGAAACAATGGTGATGTCAGGGTCGTGCGGCCTAATATGCAAATGAGTTCCCGCTGGGTTTTTTCTACTGAAAAAGCCCTGTATGTATATGTGTGTGCGTGTGTGCAGGGGAGGGACGGTGGCTCAGTGGTAGAGCATCTGCTTGGTAAGCAGAAGGTCCCAGGTTCAATCCCTGGCATCTCCAAAAAGGGTCCAGGCAAATAGGTGTGAAAAACCTCAGCTTGAGACCCTGGAGAGCCGCTGCCAGTCTGAGTAGCCAATACTGACTTTGATGGACCGAGGGTCTGATTCAGTATAAGGCAGCTTCATATGTTCATATGTTCACACAAAAGCTTATGTGCAGAATTAAACTTTGTTGGTCTTAAAGGTGACACTGGACTCAAACTTTGTCCTATTGCTTCAGACTAACACGGCTGCCTCCTGGAATCTATATATGAAACAGCAGTTATAAAAACTCATAAAAGGTCACCATTTAAAATCTCCAGGTAGGACAGCCAATAAATGAAAACCAAACTGTCAGAAGCAGTCCTAAATAAAACTGGCTTCAACTTCTTCCTGAAGATCAACCGTGAGGGGGCCAGCTACACCCCCCCCCCCTGGGGAGGCTGTTCCGTAATCTTGGGGCTGCCACTGAAAACAGAGGGGTAATTCGACTTGGGGTAGTTTTGGAATTAAATGGCTGCTATGAAATTCAGTCATTTTCTCCTGGATCATGAGGGGCAAGGCCCAGGGGTGGCCAAACTGCAGCTCAGGAGCCACATGTGGCTCTTTCACACATATTGGGTGGCTCTTGAAGCCCCCACTATCTTGTCAGTTGGCTTGGAGAAGGAATTTCTCCAGTTTGGTGTAGTAGTTAAGTGTGCGGACTCTCATCTGGGAGAACTGGGTTTGATTCCTCACTCCTCCACTTACAGCTGCTGGAATGGCCTTGGGTCAGCCATAGCTATTGCAGGAGTTGTCCTTGAAAGGGCAGCTGCTGTGAGAGCCCTCTCGGCCCCACCTACCTCACAGGATGTCTGTTGTGGGAGGAGAAGATATAAGAGATTGTAAGCCGCTCTGAGTCCGATTCAGAGAGAAGGGCGGGGTATAAATCTGCAGTCTTCTTTTTAAATCACTTCTTCAAGCCAAGCCAACCAGCAGCTTGGAGAATGCATTTAAAGTTGCTTTCTTTTCACATCTTCCTCCCTCTCCCCCTGTCTTGCAGCTCTCAAACATCTGACGTTCGTGTGTCGTGGCGGTCAAACTTCTGATGTTTATTCTATGTGGCTCTTACGTTACACAAATTTGGCCACCCCTGGTACAGCCCCTTCCAGAATGGATCACAACTTTTGCTCCCCTACACAGGCACAGTAAGGTACAGAGCTGGACAATCTCTTATTTGGTGCTAAGGAACAGCCACTGCTTTCCCACTCGGTATGAAGGCAAAATGAAGAGAAACCGCGCTAGTTTAATCCTCGCTGAAATGGCCGTGCGGCCAATCGAGACCCTGCTGTTGAAGTTAATGTGAGCTACCGGTGTTTGAAAAGGTAGGTGCGAACACACCCCTGGATACTTAACACTGTCTTAGCTACTTCCTCGATCAACAGCTTTTCATCTGTGCTCCAAAGACAGCTGGGATGCTCCAGAAGCTTCTCAGCGGTTACTCGATGAGAATAAAAATCAGAAATGGCAGGCAGGCTTCCCAGAAAGACAGCCTGTGAGTCACGACTGATCTCGCCCCTCAAGAAGAGTGTTGGGTGTGCTCTTGGAGACCATGCTTTCAATGCCTGTGAAAGCAGGGATGCGGTCCTACAGGGTAGGCTGGTACCTGGCGTGAATGTGGGCCACAGCAAATGTCTCAGAAACCTCTGCAATGCAATGCTGTTCCACAGCACCTGCATGCAGATTCTTCTGCGGATTAGGACGTGTGGAAAGGGTGCCCTAAAGATCTGAAAACGACGGTTCGAAATCACAAGATTACATTCCATTTCATCACCTTATAGTGTGCCATTATTCATATATTAATTGCAGGGAGGGGGGGTGAATCTTCAGGAGTTCAGTAGGGCTCCAGGAGCCCAGCCAGGCCCCAGTCATGCTTCTGCCTTCCTGGTCCCGCCTTCCTCTTTTTTGAGCCAGAGCCCTGGCCAAGCCTGCTGGAGCAGAGCTCCGGTGCGCTCCAGCTCAAAAAAAGTGCTGTGAATCTTAAAGCTCCTTTGTATTCCTTAGTATCAAGTAACGCACCTGAAACACTCAGGGGGGGTCAAACATGCAGCCCGGCAGCCAAATCAGGCCCCCAGAGGGCTCCTATCAGGCCCCAAATCAACTGGCTGACATCTGCTTCCTTCTTTCTCTCTCTTGCTTCCTTCTGCATCACAGCTTGCTTTGCCAGGCTTGCTCAATTGCTCAGGAGCTACCAAGCAAAACCTCTATTTTCTCCATTGGCTGAAACTCCTCCCTTGGGGAGGAAGGGAGGAAGGAGAGCTTGCTTTGTCAGGTTCTCTCAATTGTACAAGCAGAGCTACTGAGCCAAGCCCTTCTACTGGATGAGGCTTTTCCCTCTCCTGGTCCCCTGGGGAAAGAAGGAAAGAGACAGAGCTTCCTTTGCCCAGTTAGCTGGATCCCATGGGAGAAATACAAAGAAAGCACCTTTAAGAGCAACTACTAATGTTTTAAACATGTTTTAAGTTTTTTTAAATCTTTAATTGTGTTTGTCCTTGTCCTTTATAATGTTTATATCTCTGCTACCTAATCTTAAATAGGTACACATATGGCCCAGCCCGACAAGGTCTCATTTATGTCAGATCCGGCCCTCAAAACTAATGAGTGACATCCCTGCACTAGATGGATCGAGCCTCGGGCTCTATTTTGTTGTAATTAAGGCTGTATAGTGAAAAACTGAAAATACACAAGAGACACTGGACTGAGAGGCAAATGTTAATGTCATCTCCCTATCTCTGCTACAGGCTTCTTGCATGACCTTGTGTAAGTCCCCTAGAACATATCAACACAGCAAGTTAATGCATGTGCTAGGAGATGTTAGTTACATGTTTTTATCAGTCTGCTCAGGTAGCAAGACGATCATATTTAAGACCAGGGGGTTTTTTGAGCAGGAACACAGTTCCAGCTGGCTTGGCATCAGGGGGTGTGGTCTAATATGCAAATAAGTTCCGGCTGGGCTTTTTCTACCAAAAAAGCCCTGTGCGAAACAATGGTAACATCAAGGAGTATGGCCTAATACGTAAATGAGTCCCTGCTGGGCTTTTTATTAAAAAAAAAAGAAAAGACCTGTTTAAGAGTATGTTTCCTATAACCAAACCCTCCAAAAGGGCAGATCTCAGCAGTTGGCAGACATGTTTCAAAACACACCTACTTTTAATCATGGCCTTTCCTAGATAATCTCATGGTTGCAAGTGTGCATTCAGGCTAAGGTTCCCAAGACCAGTTTGAGAAATTCCTGGAGATTTGCAGGTGGAGCTGTGGGGTGGGGCTTGGAGAGCAACTAGGATTACCAGATGCCCAGCAATGGTGGGCAAACTACCGGTAATTCTTTCCTATGCCCACCGCCACTCATTTGGAGGGAGGCCAGCAAAATGTGATAAAAGTCTTTTCCAGTGAAACCTGGAAGCTTTGGCATCACACCAGGGCAATACCGACCCAGAAACTCTATGAAAACCACATGGCAACAAAGATTGTTGTCCCACTAGAGTTGCCAATCTCCAGGTGAGTAATTCACACAGCCATATAAGGCTATTCACAATAACAGAGCACATACAATATTTAAAGAGAATCAAATTCCCACAGTAAAGTGCTGAGTGCAAAAAAGTGCTTGCATACTAAATTAATCAAAAGTTCATTTTCTGAAGACTCCACAGGCCCACCACCGACGGAGCCTGAAGCCGACTGACACTTGCCGCGCCGTTTCAAAATCCTTTGTCAAAGAGAGGAGTCAGAAGTTCTTCCAGACTTTCACTGTGCAAAAAACAACATCATTAACAAAATGTTCAACAGCACACACAAGCACTCGCAAACCTTCCCAGGGCGTATTACCGGGAGGGGATTTTGAAATGGCTCGGCAAGTGTCAGCCAGCTTCGGGCTCCGTCGGAGGTGGACCTGTGGAGTCTTCAGAAAATTAATTTTTGATTAATTTAGTATGTAAGCACTTTTTGCACTCAGCACTTTACTGTGGGAATTTGATTCTCTTTAAGTATTGTATGTGCTCAGTTATTGTGAATAGCCTTATATGGCTGTGTGAATTACTGACCTTGTTGTAAGAATGTAAATTGTGATAACATCACTATATTTATGAATTTTTTTTTATAAAGTGGGTTTATTATAGTTTAATGGTTTTCGTTACTATATCATGGTATCTTGTTTGGTTTGCTATCTCCCTGTGATTCTCCTGTGTATACTATTTTACTAATCTCCAGGTAAGGGCAGGGGATCCCCTAATTTTGAGGCCCTCCCCCCGATTCAGAGTTAACAGAAAGCACAGGGGAGGGACATATCTGCTGGGCACTCCATTATTTCTTATGGAGACCGATTCCCATAGGGTATAATGGAGAATTGATCCGTGGGTATCTGGGGTGCTGGAGGTGCTGTTTTTTGAGACAAAGGCACCAAATTTTCAGCACAGCATCTGGTGCCACTCTTCAAAACACCCACCAAGTTTCAAAAAGATTGGACCAGGGGGTCCAATTCCATGAGCCCCAAAGAAGGTGCATCTGTCCTTCATTATTTCCAATGAAGGGAAGGCAATTAAAAGGTGTGTGGTCCCAAGGACTTCCAGGGTTGGAAAATGCTGAGCTGAACTGCTTCTCAGAAGGGGAGCAGGCTGGAACTTCTGTTCGGGGTAGTGGAAGGCAATTTAATGCCTACTGCCTCCTTTTCTCAGTCAGAGATCAGTCCAAGATATGCACAGGAAACTTTGAGGAGATTTACCTTGGCTAAAAGGCAGTCCCGGGGGGGGGAGCTCTTTTGAGGCTTTGAGGGGTCTCCGGAGACGAGTTGCATTTTCATCATCTGCAGAAGTTTCCAGAGTCATTTATTTGACATAAGCTCGACAGGATCCTAATCTTCTTTGATACTGCTAAACATCTAAAGTGATACAAGACCGGTGTTGATCTTTATAACTACAGAAAAGGTACAGATTGCTGTCTTTCATTCCGGGACTAATTAAAGTTAAACAAAATAAAATCAGAAGGTGGGAAATGGAAATCTAGAAAGCTTGGAAGAAGAAGGGGAGAAGGGGCGAAATTTGGACTTTGTAAATTTAAAGGACAGTGCTAAAAAGTGGAAAGGAATTTATTGTTTTGTCTACTTGCGGTTTTGGAGAAAAAGCCCCATCGCCATAGATTTGCAGCTCCCACAGCCAACACAGGAAATACGTCAAGTATCGTGAGATCTCTCTACCAGCGAAAACGGGATTTGGTGGCAAGCAAAGCAGGAAGTATCGGATGGAAAAGGGAAATCATTGAAGCAGCCAGCCTACTCTAGGACTATAATATCATAGAAAAACATCAGCGGCCATTGCTAGGAGGCTAAAATTTAAATAACATTTTTAAAGTGTTTGGGACATTAAAAATTGGTGGAGCCGACAGAGGTGACGATTATAAATTAAATACTATTGGACATTACTGTTAATAACCATTTTAGAAGCCTCTAGAGGAAAAAGGGGGGAAAAAATTAAAGTGAGGCAGAAAGTTGCGACCGCCATTTTGGAAAAAATAAAAACTTTAAAAATTAATATCTGAGCCCAGGAGGCTCTGAGGACAGCGAAATTAGGCTTATTGAAAAGAGCAAGCCTCACTCTTTTAAATCTGATAGTTGAAATTTAATTTGGTGAGGTCAAAATTTTCAGTGTTTTTACATGTCAGACCACAAGCAAACCCATGCAAGGACTGCTTCATTGGAGAAAATGCAGGACCAATTAGATGCAATGGAAGCCAGGATAATGAAAGGGATGAAGAAGATGATAACTGCTTCCAAAAAAGAAATTAGAAAAGATATTGAATAGCTAAAAAAAGATATAGAGGATCTCAGAAATGAGACTGTGGTGACATCAAAAAAAGTGCAAGAGGTGGAAGGGAGAGTGAAAGTACATGATTCCACCTTGTTAAAAATACAAGAAAAAGAGGCAATTCATGACTGTAAATTGATGGAGACCCAGATACATCTGAGAGGAGTACCTGAGGATGAAGAAACTGATTTGAAAGAATATATAATAAAAATAATTGCAGAATTTTTGGAGGAAGATCCTGAAGGGACTAGAAACATGTATGACTATATGTATAGAGTGAACTCACTATATGCCAAAAAAAATAATCTACCAAGAGATGTGGTTATAAGATATATGACAAAAGAATTGATAGGGAAAATCATGAATAAAAACTTTGAAAAGACATTGATCGTGGGAGGCAAATTATTTAAGGGTGTTAAAATAAAGAAAGAAAAGATGGAAGAGTATTTACAAAAGATTAAAATAGCACCCTTAACAGGAAACATGGGAAAAGTTTTGAATGATCCAATTGAAAAAAAAGAAATTTAAGCAGCAATTAATGCAATGAAAAATGTAAAAGCACCTGGGCCAGATGGATATACAACTAAATTTTTTAAAACCTTCAAAGAGGAGTTAATACCAAAACTTCAGAAATTGATTAACATGATAACAATAAAAGGGAAAATACCAAATACATGGAAGGAAGCTGTTATTTCGTTGATTCCAAAGGAAGATAGAGATGTCACGAATGTAAAAAATTATAGACCAATCTCTCTATTAAATAATGACTATAAAATATATACAAGAATCTTGGCAGAAAAGCTTAAACAACATTTGACAAATTTTATAAAGGAAGATCAAGCGGGGTGTCTCCCCAAAAGGCAAATAAGAGACAATATTAGAACTGTTGTAAATATTGTAGAATATTATGTAAGACATCCAGAAAAGGAAGTAGCATTATTCTTTGCGGATGCAGAGAAAACATTTGATAATTTAAATTGGAACTTTATGTTTGCAGTAATGGAGAAAATGGAGTTGGGGGGAAACTTTGTAATGATGATAAAAGCAATATATACTGAACAACGTGCAAAGCTATGTATAAATGCAGATCTTACAGAAGACATGATAATTAGTAAAGGTACAAGACAAGGCTGTCCGCTTTCCCCACTGTTGTTTATAATTACTCTTGAAATTTTACTGATGCAAATCCAAGAAGATAAAGAAATAGAAGGATTAAAAGTAAAAGGATTTACTTACAAATATAGAGCATTTGCAGATGATATAATGTTTATACAAGTCACACCTTTGTTGTTAGCTAAAATACAAGAATATGGGGAATTGGCGGGACTTTGTATTAATAAAGAAAAATCAAAACTTCTATGTAAAAATATGCAAGTAAATAAACAAAAGGAATTGCAGAGGCTAACAGGTTGTGAAGTTACCTCTAAGGTAAAATATTTGGGTGTGGAGATAACAATGAAGAATATTGATTTGTTCAAAAATAATTATGAGAAGCTATGACGTAAAATGGATGAAGATATGTTAAAATGGAATAAACTTAATTTGTCATTGCTGGGCAGAATAGCTGCAATTAAAATGAATATTCTACCAAGAATAATGTATTTGTTTCAAACTATCCCAATTGTGAAAGACAGTAAACAATTTAATAGATGGCAAAGAAAAATTTCAGAGTTTGTGTGGGGTGGGAAGAAACCAAGGATTAAAATGAACATTTTAACAGATGCAAAAGAGAGAGGCGGATTCCAATTACCAGATTTAAAATTATATCACGAAGCAGTTTGTTTAGTGTGGATAAAAGAATGGATGATGCTGTTAAACAAAAAACTCTTAGCGTTGGAAGGTCATGGAAATAAATTTGGCTGGCACGCTTATATGTATTATGGGGGGGAAAAGATGGATGTTTTTTTCTCTCACCGTTATATAAGAAATAATTTGCTAAATACATGGATGAAATATAAGAAATATGGAGATGAGAGAAAACCGTTATGGATAGTGCCAGCAGAAGTAATCAAAATAACAGCTGAGACGAGTGAAGAAAAGTGGTTGTCATATAATCAACTATTAAAAATACAAAGTGGCAAAATAGAATTGAAAACTGCTGAATAATAAATATGATTGGTTCCAAATGCAGCAAATAAAGAGCTTGGTGAATAATGATATTAAAACAGAAGGAATAAGAAAAGAGCAAACAGAAATGGAAAAAGTTCTGCTTGGAGACAATGAAAAATTAATTTCAAAAATATATAAATTACTTTTAAAATGGTCTACGGAAGATGAAGTAGTGAAATCTCAAATGATTAAGTGGGCAATTAATGTAAATAAAGAAATACAGATGGAAACTTGGGAATATTTGTGGAAGAACTCTATGAAGCTTTCGACGTGTCATAGTATTAAAGAGAACTGTTTTAAAATGAGGTATATGACTCCTAAAAAGTTGGCAAAGATGAACAATAAGATGCCAGACAGATGTTGGAAATGTAAAAAACATGAAGGTTCTTTCTACCATATGTGGTGGACTTGTGAAAGAGTAAAAAAGTATTGGCAGATGATTCAACAAGAAATTTCTAGGATCTTGGGATATGAATTTAAGAAAATTGCAGAGACTTTTTTGTTGGGGTTACAAATGGAAAAATTTCCAAAAGAAGATAGAACTATAATTTGGTACTTGCTTTCAGCTGCTAGGACATTATATGCGCAGTTGTGGAAGCAAGAAAAAATACCAGAGAAATGGGATTGGATTGTAAAAGTTATGACATGGAGTGAAATGGACAAATTAACAAGAATTTTAAGAGACTATGACTTAGAAGTTTTTAAGATGGAGTGGAAAAAGTTCAGAAGATATGTAGAAAAAGAGTGGAAAATAAAAGGGCAATTGGACAATTTTTGATAATGATTAAGTCTTAGAAGGAAGAAGAACGTAAATTTTTGTTTTTATTAGTTAAGGGTACCTTTTAATATTAGTATTATAAGTAAATAACACCGGCGGGGGTCAAGTAACGGGGGAGGGGTGGTTAGAAAGTAATATATGGGCAGCGGCGTCACTAGGGCGGGGCCAAGGGGGCCATCGGCCCTCCCCCAGAGCATTCTCATTGGCCCCAGGCACTGACCCATGACCCCCCCCCAACAGGAAGGGGCTGGCCCTGAGATTAGAACGCTGCTGCTGTGTGTGGGCTGGCCAGGATTCTGAAACTGGGGCCGTGCTGCCGCCGGCTCAGCTAAAAGCGTGTGGGTGAGTGGGGGAAACTTAAATGCTGCAAAACTGGTATCTTGGATTACGGGGGCTGGTCATGTGACCAGAGGGTGGATGAGGGAGGGGCCATGTGAAGTGGGCAGGGTTGTGTGCGGAGGGGGTGACGCAGCCCTCCAAAAGGGGTGATGCCCAATGGGGGGGAGGTGACTTGAATCAGTTACACCCCAGGGTGCAACCCACCCTAGTGACGCCTCTGTATATGGGATAGATAAAAAGAAGTTATTAATGATGCAGGAATAAGATATTACCATATGTTACTAAATAAAAATTGTTTTAAACAGGGGGAAAAAAGGTGTGTTGTCCCTTTAAATGTGATGGCCAGAACTCCCTTTGGAGTTCAATTATGCTTGTCACAACCTTGCTCTTGGGTCCACCCTCAGAGTCTCCAGATATTTCTGAACTTGGCAGCCCTATGTCCCACCAGTAAGTATCCACCCCACATCTCCTGCCTGCCAACTCTCAAGCCACTCTCAAGGTGTAATGCTATACAATCCTCTCTACAAAGCAGCCATTTTGTTCCAGGGAAACTGATCTTTACAGTCTGGAGGTCAGTTGCAATTCTTTGAGATCGCCAGGCCCCACCTGGAGGATGGCAACCCTATCAGACACCTCCATATCAGAAGCAGGTGGGGTTGCCAAGTCCCCTCTTAACCACCGGAGGGGGATGGAGGGTAAGGCCGCCAGATCCAGGTAGGGAAACTCCAGGAGATTCCAGGGGACAGAGCCTGGGGGAGGACAGGGATCTCAGTGGGGTATGACGCCATAGAGCCCACCATCCAAAACATTCATTTTCTCCAGTGGAACTGATCTCTGTAGTCTGGAGATGAGCTCTCATTCCAGGGGATCCCCAGGTCCCACCAGGAGGTTGGCATCCCCAGAAGCAGGAACAACAACGTTTGCATCAACAAATATGTTTGAACAGGGGTGGAATTCTAGCAGGAACTCCTTTGCATATTAGGCCACATACCCCTGATGTAGCCAATCCTCCAAGAGCTTATAAAAAAGAGCCCTGTAAACTCTTGGAGGGTTGGCTACATCAGGGGGTGTGGCCTAATATGCAAAGGAGCTCCTGCCAGAATTCCATCCCTGCGTTTGAAATTAGGAGTATGCATGGACATTTACATAAAAAAGGAAGTGTCCCTGAGATGGGACTTCCACTGGCTTATCTTCTCTGCCCCAGGGAACCTTACAAATGTAATTCTATGAGGGGGCTCAGAGAGTCCGACAGAGGCCCCCCAGCAATCTCAGCAAACTACAATTCCCAGGATCCTTTGTGACAGTTACAAGGCAATAAAACCACTGTTATTGTGCTGTAGATATGCCCAAACAACTCTCAGCCCCGACTACACTCAATGATAGATCATTTCTGTGACTGAAATCCAGATCTTGAGCCAATGAACAACCTCACAGGGCCCTAACGGGGATTGGAGCCACAGTGCTGAGGAAAGGGGGGGTGTAACCTTTCTCCACTGTACCATTTGTCTCTCCCCGCAACAGCTTTAAGTCCTAGTTGGAAAAAAGACAAGTATAATATGGGTCTTCCCGCCCACTAGGGCTTAATGCAAATCCAGGTGGGGCCTAGAGATCTCCAGATTATAAAGATCAGTTCCCCCTGAGAAAATGGCAGCTTTGCAGAGTGGCTTCTATGTCAACATATCACTATTGAGTTTCCTTGGGAGGAGGCACTTACAATTAGGAAAACAGAAAGGGGGGGAGTTGACCACCCCTTCCTCTGATCCACTCCTCCACCAAGCGGGCTATGTGGTTTGCTGATATCTCATGGCATTCAGACATGCACCCCAAACTAGGGTTGCCAAGCCCAATTTAAGAAATATCTGGGGACTTTGGGGGTGGAGCCAGGACACTTTGGGGGTGGAGCCAGGAGACATTGGGGGCGGAGCCGAGAGCAAGCATAATTGAACTTCAAGGGAGTTCTGGCCATCACATTTAAAGGAACTGCACAAATTTTTAAATGCCTTCCTTCCATAGGAAATAATGAAGGATAGGGGCACCTTCTTTTGGGGCTCATAGAATTGGACCCCCTGGTCCAATCGTTTTGAAACTTGGGAGGTATTTTGGGGAGAGGCACTAGATGCTATACTGAAAATTTGGTGCCTCTATCTCAAAAAACAGCCCCCCCCAGAGCCCCTGATACCCGCAGATCAATTCCCCATAATTTCCTATGGGAATCGTTCATAGAGGTGCATGATGGCTCTGGGGGCGGGGCTTCCCCCGCCGGCCAGCTGGCTGGGGGAGGGGGGAAGCCTGTAAAACCGGGGGATCCTTCTCTGGAACCTGGGGATTGGGAAGCCTACCCCAAACCTAATTAGAAACCAGAGTCCATTGGGAGCATGGCAAAATCCTCATTCCATGAAGAAGGGAGGGAGGGAGGGAGGAAGGAAGGGGGAGGAGGAGGAGAAGAAGAAGAGGAAGAAGAGGAAGATGGTGGTGGTGGTGGTGGTGATATTGGATTTATATCCCATTCTATACTCTGAATCTCAGACTCTCAGAGCGGTCACAATCTTCTTTACCTCCCCCGCTGCCACAACAGACACCCTGTGATGTGGGTGGGGCTAAGAGACCTCTTACAGCAGCTGCCCTTTCAAGAACAGCTCTGGGAGAGCTATGGTTGACCCAAGACCATTCCAGCAGCTGCAAGTGGAGGAGTGGGAAATCAAACCCAGTTCTCCCAGATAAAAGTCCACACATTTAACCACTACAGCAAACTGGCTCTCAATAATTATGCATGTATCTATGTAGAATATTTTTCAGCCACCTCTCCACCCAAAGGTCTTCCAATCAGTCACACAAGACCGGGGTCTCTCAGTGAGCTGGAAAGGGCCTAGCATCAGAGGGACATGATCCACAAAGGATGACAACCCTTGCAATTGGATGGAAAACAGAAGAAGAAGAAGCCACACATAAGATTCATGTCAAAGTTGAAGTTGAAGTGACAGAAAACTGTCCAAAATAAACTCAAGTTTGATAACAGCACCAGGTGAGATACTATATTAGGGCTGCCAATCCCCAGTTGGGGGGCAGGGGTTCCCTTGGTTTGGAGGCCCTCCCCCACTTCAGAGTCATCAGAAAGGGGGGGGGGGGGAATGTCCGCAGGGCACTCCATTATTCCCTATAGAGACCAATTCTCATAGGGTATAATGGAAAATTGATCTGTTGGTATCTGGAGCTCTGGGGCAGCTCTTTTCGTAAGTAGAGGCACCAAATTTTCAGCACAGCATCTGGTGTCTCTCCTCAAAACACCCCCCAAGTTTCAAAAAGATTGGACTGTGGGGTCCAATTCTATGAGCCCCAAAAGAAGGCACCCATCTTTCATTATTCCTAATGGAGGAAAGGAAAGGTCCCCTGTGCAAGCACCAGTCGTTTCCGACTCTGGGGTGACGTTGCTTTCACGTTTTCACGGCAGACCTTTTTATGGGGTGGTTTGCCATTGCCTTCCCCAGTCATCTACACTTTCCACCCAGCAAGCTGGGTACTCAATTTTACCGACCTCAGAAGGACGGAAGGACGAGTCAATCTCGAGCCGGCTACCTGAAAACCCAGCTACCGCCAGGGATCGAACTCAGGTCGTGAGCAGAGCTTAGGACTGAAGTACTGCAGCTTTAACACTCTGCGCCAAGGCATTTAAAAGGAACATGGTCCCTTTAAATGTGATGGTCAGTGCTCCCCTCAGAGTTCAACTGTGTTTGCCACACCCTTGCTCTTGGCTCCATCCCCCAAAGTCTCCTGGCTCCACCCCCAAAGTCCCCAGGTATTTCTTGAGTTGGACTTGCCAACCCTATACTATATAGACCAACTTCCCACACGTTCAAAAGCTCCCGTTACCCTTCTTCAACAGGAAACGTCTCTGGGAGACAACTGTCCCTGTTTTGCCTCTGAGGAAGGGTTAAACAAACCTTATTAGTGCACAAACATGTCTCCCCTCTCATCAAGTCACAAGATGCTGACATGTCAGGGTTATTTGATAATAAGCACAACCAGTTCCATTTCAAGATGACACATTACGTTGCACATTCTTCAGTTTTATAAAGAAAAAGGAGATTGTTATGGGCACATCACTAAAAGGGCAAGCTATTGCAGAATATACTAATACAGCGTGCGGCAGATACGGAAGATAGGGTTGCCAGCTCTGGGTTGGGAAATTCCTGGAGATTTGGGAGGAGAGCTTGGGAAAAGTGGGGTCCAAAGTAGCCATTTTCTCCGGGCGAACTGATCTTTGTCACTGGGAGATCAGTTGTAATTCCTGGATCTCTCCAGGTCCCACCTGGAGGTTAAAGGCAGCCCAACCGAAGTTATAGTGGTCTTGAGCCTTTTGGAGTTTAGTGCCATTTTGAAATCTTACTGGAGACTTTCAGTCCCATTTGTCCACCGGGAATTCTATGTGCAGTCTTTGGACGCAGTGAAAAAAGAATCTCGTGGGGTTTGCAGCTTTTTGCAACTTATTTGATGCATCAGAAACACTTTGATATTTTTTCTGAGCTTTTGCCTTCGGTTGAGATATCTGGTTGGAGCCCCCTATGCTAGAAGAGGATCCGAAGCAGGAATAATCAAGTCGACCTCCTGTTCAAAGAGACTCCTTTGATGGAACTGTGAAACTTTTGGGGAATTGTTCTTGCTATTTAATGAGCCCCGTGGTGCAGAATGGTAAAGCTGCAGTACTCCAATCGAAGCCCTCTGCTCGCGACCTGAGTTCAATTTCAGCGGAAGCTGGTTCAGGTAGCCAGCTCCAGGCTGACTCAGCCTTCCATCCTTCTGAGGTCGGTAAAATGAGTACCCAGCTTATTGGGAGGAAAGTGTAGATGACTGGGGAAGGCAATGGCAAACCACCTTGTGAAAAGTCTGCCGTGAAAACGTTGTGAAAGCAACGTCACCCCAGAGTCAAAAACGACTGGTGCTTACACAGGGGACTGACTACCTTTACCTTTATTGCTATTCAGTCTTCTATTTAGGCTTCCCAACCCTCCTGCCCTGGCGGGGGACCCCAGGATTTCCAGCCTCTTCCCCTGCTCCCCCAAAAAATGGAAGCGGGGGGAGGGGGGAAATGGCGCCAAGGAGCATGGCGAGCCGCCCCATCCCGGAGCGGATGACGACGACGCGCTGCTGCCGCCCCCTCCCTGCCCACCACAGCTGCTCCCCCAAGATGGGCCCAGGCTGAGCCCATCGGAGGAGCAGCCACGGCAAGTGGAGAAGAGGCGGCAGCTAAGCAGCGGCATCGCCCACCCCACCTCCGAGGCAGAACTAGAGAAGGGGAGGGCGGAGGCACGCCAGGAGCATGGCGAGCCGCGAATCCGGGCCCTTCTAGGACCCGGACTCGCGGCTCGCCACGCCCCTGGCCCGCCTCCACCCCCCCTCCGATTCTACCGCAGCTGCTCCTCCGAGATGGGCCCAGCCTGAGCCCATCTCGGAGGAGCAGCCACGGCGGCAGCTGCGAAGCGGCGTCGCCCACTCCGAGACGGGGCGGCTCACCACATTCCCTGGCGCCGTTTCCCCCCTCCTCCCTAGCTCCACCCCAGTGTCTCCTGGCTCCACCCCCAAAGTCTCCTGGCTCCACCCCCAAAGTCCCCAGATATTTCTGGAGTTGGACTTGGCAACCCTACTTCTATTGAACATATTTGTATAATTTTGTTTCAACACATTCTTAGTTATTTGGTCACTATAACTTCGGTTGTGCTGTCTTTATCCTACAGGTGACCTTTCTCCCTTTACCCACCTGGAGGTTGGCAACCCTAAGAGTCTTTGGAGAGCTTGTAATGAGAGAGACTACACTCAGAGGTGATTTTATGCACAAGCTAAGTAAGCTACAGTGGAGGGACCTCAGCTCATGAGGGGTCTCTAAATAAACATGTCTAAACATGTCTAAATTAACATTTTTAACAATGCTATTGGAGCCTCTTCAAGTTGACACAGTTTAGGGCCTCAGCACCTCTTAATCCGGCCCTGAGTAGAGCAATCCCTGATGTGAGAACCAGAACATGACCAAGTTCACAACATTGTCCTTGTTTTCAATTGTGAAGTGCTGCAAGGCATGCGTAAGCACCAGAATAATTGTAGGAGCAGCGGCGTTGTAAGAGGCCAGGCCTCAGTGAGAACAGAAAGGATTTTACAACCACCAAAGGATGCTTAAATAAACACAGCCTGACAGGCCTTGACCCTCCAGAGAGACAATGGAAGGCCCGTTTCTTCCTCTCATCTCCCCCAGACGCACAAACCTTGACACACCCACCTTTTCAGACAGTGTTGCCACACGGATTTCCATGTCTGCAGACACACACAGGTATTGTATAGGGGGGAGGACGAGGTTTACTGTTGAGTCTCAACAGTTGAGAGGATCCCAAGCCCTGGGCTCATTGAATCCCAGCTCATGATATAATATGCAAAAACTTTCTGTTTTTCACTTGGGAGTGTCCTACATCCAGGTAAGAACCCCCCAGAATTACAGCCATCTGCAGACTACAGAAATAGGTCCCCGCGAGAAACTGGATGCTTTGAGGGATGGACTCTAGGGCACTGTACACCAAGATACCTGTCTTCCCTAGGCTCCGTCCCCGAATCTTCGGGAGTCTCCCAACCTGCAGCAAGCTACCCTATCCCACCATAGGGTTGCCAGTGGAAGGACTTGCGTCTCACACACACCGTACAATGACATCACCCAGAAGTGATGTAATCATGCTAGGAATGTTACACAGGAGTGCTCTGGCATTTTGGTGAAAAACTCTATGGTGCCGTAGAGTTTTTCGCCAAAATGCTAGAGCATCCCCACACATTGCGCCCGGTGCAATTATGTCACTTCCGGGTGACGTCATCATGCCAGGCACATCGGGCGCAAATGGAGCTCTTTGGGGGCTGGGCTCCCCCACCGGCCAATCCTGTACTGGCAGTTTGGAGGCCCTGAAACTGGGGGGAAACCCACCTCCAGCAAGAGGATGGGAATTCTATCCCACCATCCCCTGCCAGTGGCCATGGGGCAAATGGCAACCCAGTTCTTCTCAGTCTACGCAAACTGCTAATATTTTCAATAGTCTCGCAGCTAGAAAGCCGGTCCTCTTTTTTCCCTCACAGAAAAGTAAGATATAAATTTGAGGGGTGTGGTTTTGGAGGTGTTTTTTAAAAAGTCATGAAGGGAAGAGCTTCTTTTGTTGAATTTCGGCCTGTCTTAGACATTTGGATTCTACCCACTTTAATGCAGGCTGTCCATCCCCACCATGACTGGGCACCGTCCAGCATGGTTGTTGTTTTTTAGGCAGGCCTCATGTTCCCTCAGTAGGCATGTCATCTGCCTGTCTGCAGTGCATTAACCCCACCCTCACCCCTATCCCCCACCTTCAAGAAATTGAGGAGTGGGAGGAAAAAATGGCAGGAAAATGGGCTCCACAATAACTCTCTAGGAATTTCCCCTTGTCTCTGATTAGTGGGAAATCCTAAAGTGTCACCCAAAAGTGACGTATCCTCCCCAAACTTCACCCTCAAAATCTCTCAGCATTGACAAGGGCAGTGCCGGCAACTCTAACCAGAATAGCCTTTTGAGGAATCAAAAGGGGGTTCCCTTCTTTTTTTCTGGCATCCAAACCAAACCACAGCTTCACCCAGGAAGAAAGATGGCAGCTGTAGATAAAGGAACGGCCATTTACTGAATTCACAGAATTACATGCTCACCTTCCATGGGAACAACGAAACCACAAACAAAAGACTAAGTCGGGCTCCAGCTCCTGACTGTAATATACTTCACCTTTACGGTTATTCTACCATGTCCCACTCATCTTAATCTTTGCTCTCAGGAAGTTGTTTTTAGGATTACAACCCACTTTAACATTGAAAGGTAAAGTGGCTTATTTTGAGATCCAGTGTGATGTAGGTTGGACTAGGAACTGGGAGACTCCAGGTTCAAATCCCCACTCTGCCATGGAAGCTTGCTGGGTGACCTTGGACCAGTCACGTTCTCTCCGCCTGGACTAGAATCAGAGAATCATGGAGTCGGAAGGGACCTCCATGGTCATCTAATCCAACCCCCTGCACAATGCAGGAAACTCACTACCTCACAGGGTTGTTGTGAGGATAAAATGGTAGGACAGGACAGTTGTATAAGACACTCTGGGGAGAGAGGTTGGTAGAATTGCCAGCCTCCAGGTAGGGCTCAGAAATCTCCCACTTTTACAACTGATCTCCAGCTGGCAGAGTTCAGCTCCCCCGGAGAAAATGGCTGCTTTAAAGGGTGGACTTTAGGGCACTGTACAGTCCTGAGGCCCCTCCCCTCCCCAAACCCTGCCCTCTTCAGGATCCACCCCCAAAGTCTCCAGGTATTTTCCAACACAGGTCTGGCAACCTGAGAGTCGGGTATAAATCAAGCAAATAAATAAGTAAATAAACAAAATTGATATGAGCACCAGGTTGCTTCCGCTTGCTCTTTTCTCTCTTGCACATCTCTAAGTTGCTTCCAAGATTTCCCTGCCTCGTCACTAATTTCACCCAGTCCAAGTTAGGGTTGCCAATCCCCAGGTGGGGGCGGGATCCCCCAATTTGGAGGCCCTCCCCCTGCTTCTTGGCCATCAGAAAGCAGGGGGCGGGGAGGGAAATGTCTGCTGGGAATTCTGTTGTTCTCTATGAAGACTTATTTCCATAGAAAATAATGGAGAATTGATCCTCGGGTATCTGGGGCTTGGGGGGGGGGGGTTGTTGTGTTTTAAGGTAGAGGCACCAAATTTTCAGTATAGCATCCAGTGCCTCTCCCCAAAATACCCCCAAAGTTTCAAAAAGATTGGACCAGGAAGTCCAATTCTATGAGCCCCAAAAGAAGGTGCCCCTATCCTTCATTATTTCCTATGGAAGGAAGGCATTTAAAAAGGTGTTTGGTCCCTTTAAATGTGATGGCCAGAACTCCCTTTGCAATTCAATTATGATTGTCACACCCTTGCTCCTGGCTCCATCCCCAAAGTCTCCTAGCTGCACCGCCAAAGTCCCCAGATATTTCTTGAATTGGACTTGGCAACCCTAGTCCAAGTCTAACTGATGGGACTCGACCTGTCAGTCTTGAAGGATGATAAATTGGTGGGATGCGGTGGCTAAAAGAATGAGCTACAGCCCAGGAGCCAACTTCTCTGCCAGGTAGGTCACTCTCTCACACCCTCTATTTGCATTATGGGAGTACAACCAGCCTACTTTGTAAAAGCCGCTGTAAGGATGTACATCAAACACTTTGAACTCTGAAAGCAAGGTACAAAAATCCTAAGTACTATTTGTTGGTCATTGTTATTAGTGTCCTTTATTTTGCCTTTCTCCCCTTTTGCCTCGCCTCCTCTGCTTTGCGATTGTCCTTCCGAGTGACAGTGTTTGGAAATCAGGAGAACCCATCACATTCTGTAATGCTCTAGAACAGAGCTAGCCAAACTGTGGCTCAGGAGCCACATGTGGGTCTTTTACACATATTGTGTGGCTCTCAAAGCCCCCAGTGCCCTGTCAGCCAGCATTTCTCCAAGCCAAGCCAGCCAACAGCTTGGAGAATGTATTTAAAATTAAAGTTGCTTTCTTTCCACAGTTCCCTCCCTCCCCCATCTATTTTGCTTGCTTCCTTCCTTCCTTTCGGCTTTCAAACGTCTGACATTCATGTCTTGAAGCTCTCAAACATCTGATGTTTATTCTATGTGGCTCTTCCATTAAGCAGGTTTGACCACCATTTAGGGGAGGGACCAGTTTGACCAGATAGGGGAGGGATGGTGGCTCAGTGGTAGAGCATCTGCTTGGTAAGCAGAAGGTCCCAGGTTCAATCCCTGGCATCTCCAACTAAAAAGGGTCCAGGCAAGTAGGCGTGAAAAACCTCCGCTTGAGACCCTGGAGAGCCGCTGCCAGTCTGAGTAGACAAGACTGACTTTGATGGACCGAGGGTCTGATTCAGTATAGGGTATCTTCATATATTCATGTATATATGTTCACCCCTGTTCTAGAACCAAACAGCATTTTTTAAATAAATGTAAGCACTGCCCTTCAAATCGTGCTGGCCCTGCTAAGAATCTACAAGAAGATCACACTTCATTTGCAAATTAACAAATCTGGACGACTTGTAAGGGCGGAAAAATGGAGTATACATTCTGTAAATAAATAGACTACCACCCTCAGTTTGGAGCTCAACCTCAACATAGGTAAGAACCTCCAATCCATTCCTACGCATGCCCTGGAAAGATTTGGAGAAATTCACCTCTTTGATGCTTTGGTACCCTGAATTTGAGTACAAAACGGGATTCAAAATTGCCAGTGGATAATCTACCTCTCTTAAATTACCTTGAAGACGCCTTGTATTTTCTCCCTGAATCTCGAGAAGAAAACAAATCATACATGTTCTCTTGCCCAGCGGAGAAAAGCACTCTACCTCACAGCTTTTCTATCGCAACTCAAGATGCTAAGTTTCTGGCACCAGCAGTAAAGACGTCCTTGTTTACCCAGGATCTCTGTTGGTTTTCTTCAAAATGTGATAGTAACATCTTGTCATTGCGTGTGTATACATTAATTGTCTGTAAGCCACCTTGAGTGCCTTTGGTAGACAGAGCAGGGCAGAAATTATCAAAACGAATCAAACAAACAGGAAAGTATATACTGAACACATGGTGATTATGAGCTTTAACTGGGAAGACCTCGGTTCTGGGGTGCTTTCTCAAAACCACGTAACATCCATTAGTTAGTGTAAAAAAAAAATGACAACAGTTTAAGCACTTGTTCACAATCATGGTGATTAAGGCTAGCAAAAATGGGCATTTTTGTATCCTTTCAATGCATCTTTATGGGCAAAGGGAGGGTCTAATCCATTGCAGCAATTGCAAATTAGGGAGGAAAGGGATTTAATTAGTCAGGATCGATCAACACATGGTACAAGGGGTAGAACCAGGGTGCAAAGACTGGGTAGACTTGCCCCTTTCCACTGTTCCAGCTAAACGTATCCTAAAAGAATCAGGACAAAATTTAAAGACTCTGTTCCTCGTAACAGCCTATGTCCAACATAATCTTTAGTACACAATCAAGCACAAAAAGAAATTGTTCTCCCTATATTAATATTTAAATGTTGAATTGTAAAATATGCCATGGCGTCGTAGTTTCTTATTAGTTGCCTCCCTTCAAAAAGAAACAAAATAACTCCCCCCCCCCTTCCCATCTGGTCCATTTCTACTGACCTCTTCTTTTCCCACATGAATAATAGGGAAGCAATTTGTAAAAAAAAAGAAATTAGGCAATAAAAATAAAATAAGCCAAAACAGTATTTGCTTTGTTATTTTTTAAATCATTTTTAAAAAACATTTAAGACGTGGAATTATTTCGTGGAATAAAAAAGAAACGTGGCAGAATATTTTTACTAATAATAGCGTATGCAATTCTTTTTCAAGAAAAGTTATTTTGCAAGAAGAGGCAAAATCCAACAAGATTCATAAATAAAAGTTGATTTAATTTCAAATCAAAATGTTGCTTTAGGCATTTTAGCCTGGTCAGTCTTTTGTGTGTGCGTGTGGAATAAAATACATACACCTTGACCCTACTAATTATTTCAGAAACAAAAAAGACGTTTTTTCCTGCTCCTAACATTTTACAGATATAATCTACTCAATCTGGATCAAGGGCCTTAATTTTAGTTTTGTTTTCGTTTTTTTAAGGGAGTGGTCAAAAATGCAGAGAAGTTTTCGGTTTTGCACTGGGATTTATTTCACTCTAACTCAAACAATCCGCCCAATCACATCTGTATGAAAAGTAATATTAAATCCTAACTCTGCACAAAGACTGATGATTTAGGTAGATATACCCCCAAGGCCACTCACTGTTGTGTGAATGACAGAAAATAGATTCCTTCTCAACTCTTCCTCAAAACTCAATTAAACTGAAGTATTTGGATTTAAGCTGAGCTGGCCCTATTAACTACAACGTGACTTGACTGGCATAGATCCAAGCACCTGGCCAGCCTAGCTGTTCAAAAGTTTTAAGTTTAAAATGGATCTTAGATGCAAGGAACTTTTCCGCCATTGCATCAACAAGGCCAACACGAAAGGGGCCAAGCCATCAAAACACATTGCGGGACCAATGAGAATGTGACTGGCTATTTTTGTTAAGCCACGATTGAGGATGAATAACGATAAAGGGTAATTAGACTATCCAACTTTCCCCCAAAATGCGTTGTACAACTGTGGGTCAAACTGTGATAAAGTTAGCCCTCAAATAATTCTGTGTCCACAAGCAAACTGTAGGAGGGAAAGGAATCGGCCCTGATTGCCCCTATGACATCAACCATGGGGATATATGGCCTCATGACCGTAGAAACAACAGAGCTTCTTGCTCAAAGGTCCTACAATCATAAACACGCTTTAAAAAAAAAAGTGAAACAGGTTTACAGGCTCAAATCAACCATGATCACAAGTCAGTAGGCCCCTTGTCAACCGAAGTCCACTAGATCTAGCACACCTGATTTTCCTCTGTACAGAATATGTCCAATCTTACTTTCTACGCTGGGTTCCCTTACTGTTCGGCATTGTTCAGAACATGGAGGCCGTTCCCTTCCTGCGCAACAAGGTAGTAGCAGCAAGCTGTTTTCTCAGCTGAGGGGAAATTTTACATACCGGTTGCCTGCCCAGCGCGAGGAGCTGAAGAAACATGCTCTCGGCAAAGTCGAAAACCAAGATGTGGACAGTGGGCCTAGGAAGACAGAAGGCCTTTGCATACTCCAAGGCAGAGAAAAATCCACAGGTCTCTTAATTCAACCCGAAACCACATAAGCAAGTCTAACAAGACTCTCATGCATCTAAATTTCAAGTTGGACATTCTTCCAATAATCCAAAATGCTGTGTCTCACTTGTCAACCCGATCCTCTCCACCCCTCTCCACATTCCCTAATTCCACCCCCCACCCAGCTTCTCTCACACCTAGTTGTGTCCCAAAACTGTTAGATCTTCCTCCAAAACCATCACATCACTACTTTATACCTGGGAAAAGGATTATCATATTAATCCCACTGACACAAAAGATAGGCATTTCTAGTTTTGGAGGTTCAGAGGCTATGATTACAACAATGCTGAAGTGAAGATAATCTATTAAGCAAGCGATTTTTAACTATGGAATTCTGTGTAAGGGCTACTAATTTTGAGAGGTTTACTGAAACCCTTATGTATCTCGAATTAATCAGATGTCCAAATAAATCTGTACTTCTAGAATCATGCCAATATAGGGAGACAGAAAATAATAGAGCCATATATAAAAATTATTTGATTTCAGGGCATTTCATAGAATTTCTAGATATTTCACAGAATGTCAGGGTATTCATACTTTCTGGCATCTAAAGAGTTCTCTTTGCAACTGAGTGGCATATGGCTTTTCTATATATTTACACTTATTTTACAAACTGATCTGCCACATTTTCAAGCATCTGTTATTGTTATTTTAATAAAGATCAATTTAGCTGATCCAATATGAGAGATCGTTTCTTTTCCCCATTCTGTGTCTACTGTACCGGGAAGTATCATTTCAAACCGAGATAACTTGTAAACTGTATTTAATTTGGCTGTGATGTGATAGAGATAGCAAAAAAAAATAAAAAAGATGAAAGGCAAGTGAAAATATTTGATTTTCTCTCTACAATCTGGCAAGAAATGGCAAGACTGCCTTAATTATATCATTTGTTTGAATCTGAAAATGCCTATGCAAATCTATGCAAACATATTTAGAAACTGAGTTATTATCTATGGATTAGCACTCCAATCCCATTAGGGCTTCTTTTAAAAACTGCAGACTGTGGGCCCGAGCGGCTGTTCACAATAGTCTTTTTACACTGCATAAGTGCTTTGAAGAGCTCTTGGTGTAATGGAAAATGAAGGACACAATTGTAGTGATGTATATTATTTATAGGTTTGTAAATCGACCCCCCCTTTATATTTATTGAACTGTATTCTGGAGGTAGATACCGGATATTATTGATAAGGATGAATGTATTTACTGGTTTGATCATGTTATTGATAGATCCATTCAGAGACACCGAAAACAAAAGAGACTTTCAGATGGGGAATTATACTGTGGAACCGGCTGATTGTTTTTCTATTATCGATGTGGTGATCTTCTAATCGATGCATTGATCTGAGCCAAAGCACCTGTTATCTCAGGGCAGGTGTGCCTATCTGCATATACCCCAATGTTGATACTGAAAGGAAAAACTGAAGGTAGTTTAATATCAAATTTTTAGCTGTAGAAGACAGAAGGAAGGGATAACGGCAAGGCGATTACAAAGATCCAAGAGATTCCGTTTTAAAAATTGTGCAACCCATTGGTTGTATATATCTTGATCATTCTAGCTACAAGCTGATCTGCTGTTTATGGACTGAGCTTATATCTATGTATTTAGAAGCAAATCCATCTTTCTCCAACTCTTATTTCAAAAACTTTCTCACAGGGTAATTTTCAGCCACCTTTACACATTTACGAAGATGATCATCATACACAAACCCGGTTAGCAATTTACAGGTTTTGGAAATGAACCTTTCAATGGAAAGAACAAATTTCAAAACAGCTGATAATTAAATTGATGACTTCCCACTTAACATGCATTGACTTGTAAATGGCTCTATTCACCACAACAAAGACCCAGGCTGAGCAATAGGAAAAACACTGACCCATAGTAGATTTGCACTAATTGTTACTGAGGCCTGCTCGTCGCTCTAACATAGGTGACTGACTTCCTTTGTATCTACCCCCCCCTCTCTTTTTTTCTATCTATAGATATTCTGTAATTTTGACTCCTTTTTTAAAAAAAGATTTCCAGCTGTTCAGGAAACCCAAGGTGAACCAAGCAACACATTTCTTTTATTATTATTATTATTATTATTCCCTTCTTTCCCTGATCCCTTCCTTTCTGGGGTCCTTCTATTCTTCTTGGGCTAGACTGTGGGGCTGTTTTGCAGGGAATAAAGCAAACAGATCCCTGATCTCAGATATGTTTCCCTCTCTGCATCCTCTACAGAGACTCTCTGCAACCAGCCACGTTCGCTGGCCTTCTGACCACCCTCCCCCAGAGGAAAATATGGTAAAGGTGTGTTTCAGGGGTGGGGGGGGGGAAGCATCTAGTTCCCACTGAAATGGACACCAAAGTGGGGCAAAGGGGGGGGGGGATACAGTGTTTGATGGTTGAAGGGTATGACTGCTCTCTCTCTCTCTCCCTTCCCCCCCTCCCCAGGTGACATTCATAGAATAAATGACCTGGACTCTTTGTCGGGTGAGATGGAGCTGGCGGTCAGTTTCTTGACCAGGAAATGGCTGCTCTCACATAGCACTGGAGAGCTGTGGATCAGAATTTGCCATTAACGCACCGTCCCTTATGGCTGGACATGGGGAGCACGGCCAAGCAAATTAGAGACTCATCTTTTTTTTTATCTCGATGAATGGAAATGGGTTTGGATATTTTTTTTAAAGGAAAGGGGAACAATATACTATTCTATTCCCCCATTCCGGATTTCAGGGAAGAGAAGCAAAGGTGTGTGGGGGGGGGGGGGAGGGTACCTTCCCTTTTCCAACACAGTCATGACTTTACCCTGGCTGGGGAGGGGATAGGGTGAAAGATCATGTGGCCAAAGAGACTCAGTGGGGTTGAGATGTGGAAAGGCTTTATTGGATAGAAAGAAGAGGCTAGTTAAATGGCAGTACAGGGAAGAAGTGTGTCCCAAAATAATTTAGTAAAAAAATAATAATTAGGAAAGCAGAAAGTGAAATGAAAAGGGAAGCTGGTGAGAGGAAGAGGGGTGCAGCTTTTTAAAAAGGCTTCAAGAGAGGCACGTAAAGGGAAAGAAATCGGTGGCGTTCCATGACAGAGGAAAGAGACGGACACAAGCAGGGATGCAGAGAGCAACCTATCTGCATATATAAATAAAGGAGGCCTCGTTCTGATCAGGAGAGGAACTGAATTGATGGGGGCCAAAAATCACACATTAAACACATGTCCGCAGACAGATGAGTGGACAGAGCAAGGAATTAGAGTCTCGGAGAGAGAAATTAGACTGTGGAATCATGGATGGATAGGGGGTGGCGGGGGGATTCTCTGAAGCCAGAAGACTACTAGTAAGGCCTCAGAGCATGTCGCTTGGGGGAAGCTGTAGGCCAGGCCCTAGAAGGACTTCAGACCCTGGGCCTAACCTGCAGGGGGAACAGTAGAAGTGACTGGGGGGCGGAGTGAGTGGGGAGAGGCCCAGCAGTACCGAAAGGGTTACCAGGACACACACATACAAATGCACACACGCACACACACCAGACAGCAATAAAAAAGGTCACTGCAGAGAAATGAGGTCTCGCTTGACAACAGCAGATGTACACCCAACAGAAAGAGGAGAGCGACACACACACATACAAGCAATCACACCCACACACAACGCACCAAGCGGCACAATGCTTCCCGAGTGGGACACCTCTGTCTCTACCCGGAGCCCACATTTACGGAACCGCCACTGTTAAAAATAAATAAAGCACAGGTACACAGCGCCAATGCACACAACACAAAAAAAGATAGTGCGAAACCACACAACACACACGGGAAACTCTGCCAACGTGAACGCCACACACAAAACATCCCCTTGCATTATTCCACAGCGCCGTTCAAGTTTGCTTGATGAAGAATGGGGTAATTATCCATTAATGTCCTTCATTCCATCCTGTCCTATTCAGGATGGCTTAGATCCTTCCTCAACTCCTTTCAAGGACAGCAGAGAAAGGACTTTAATCCATGTTTGCAAAGGTTAGAGCCTGGAAGTAACAGTTACTAACTAAAGGAGCATAAGCAGTATAATCTTAGGTACACAGCTCTTAGCCCTTCCTGTCCTAACCACCGGACTCCATTCTTCACACTCTCACAAGGACAGAAACCCCCCTACCTACTATAGATTTCATTCTCCTGACAGAAAAGGGTATATTCTGTCCCCCGCTTCCATTCCCAAACTCAGGTCAAGAGATTTCCTATCACCACAGAGTCGTACCTATTCCAGATCAATTGATCCAGACAGCAAGGCCTAGCAAACTGGGGGTGTAAGGGTCCAGATTCACAATAGGTTTTGGAACTAAGCCGGAAGGCTGGTGGGGAAATCCTCACCAGCCTTGGGGACAGATAGTTTCTCAGAACACATGGCCCCCGGAAGGACTATTCCTAGAATCCAGAGACAAATTTAGGCAGGAGTCTTGAAGAGAATGTAGGGAGTTTCTCAGTATGGCCTCGTGAGATTTATCACCATACCCATTTCAGGCTGCTTGTAGTGGGGAGGCAGAAAAATGTAGTGCCTTTATCCCCAGATGTTCTTTATCTCCCCTTTTGTACACACTCAGGACGCATATCCCAGATCACTTAATGCAGATTAATTGTCCCTTATTTCCTTTTAATCACACTGTGGTACTCACAATGAAGGTGATAAAGGGATGGGTTTCCCCCACACACACAGCCTTTCAACCCATGTTTATAATTACGGTGGAGATTCTAGTCCACATTAGCGAACCAAGGGTTTAGTCCTTTCAGATTAATTAATATGGGGGTGGGGGGAGGTTGGTCATATATATTTAACATTAGGATAGCAAAAGCGGAAGGTATTCAATCTGGTGTTTCAACTAATCTTTCTCTTCAAAGCGGCAATTCCAGTCTGGGGGGATGTGAAAAAGAAAGAAACAGACATTCTCAATCGAGAAGAAAAATCAGAAAATTTGCCTGAACAGTTTGCGGGGTTATTCAAACACCAGTGCACACAAGTGAACAAAAAAGGACACAATGTATACAGAAAAGTGTGCATATGGATGGATGGATTCACACACACATTCATGGGGGCGACAGATATACCTGCAGGGATACACACACACAAATATCTCAAATTATACAAGGTGTTGTCCCATCATCCCAGAGCAAAAAGGGTTGCCACTGCAAAACTCTCTGAGGCTTCTCTAGTGTCAAATTTACTCTAGAGTCATCTTCCCCTGTCCCCCACCTCAGGGAAGCGCCCCCTGGCAACCACCTGATTTTCTGTCCTGGATTATCTACAGCCAAAGTAACTATCCAGAGACAATGGCAGATGAAAACGGTGTGGTCCAGCAACCACAAGGTAAAAACAGAGTGTCTGAAATCAACACAACACCCAAGGAGCCAGACCCTCTTCCTTCCGCAAGATATTAGCAAGCCACCCCATGGTTGCCCACTGTGCTTATCACCTTCCCCATGGCAACGTCCCGCAAGTGCCCAACCCATGACAAACACCCCCCCCCCCATAAGCACCTCCTTCCATTGCCAGACCCGGAGAGAAATTTCGATTACCCCTGAACTCTGAGAAACTTAGGCAATGCACCGGCCAAAGGAGAAATACCAAGCTAAGTTGGGAAGCAGACCTCCTGCCCAGGTGTTTCCCCCAAACTCTGTAGCGCCTTGTGCAGAGAAAGAAATGCCAAGCCATCACAGGACTGCAAAAATGGGATGGATCCAGGAAAGAGAATAAAAAGCTTGGCACTGGGAAGGAGTGTCATATGGTGTGAACTGGGGATGGAGCGTGTGTTAATCTGGATTTGGGGTTCAGGAAAACCGAACATTCAGCCCCACCCCAACATCCCCTCTATTCTTTTCCTCTCCTGCCCTGACCAAAGTGTGCCCAATCCAGGAATGCCCCATACAGACACCCCCATTTCTGGATTTTCTCTCTGCTCGCTTGCTTTAGATCTACCTGCCCCATCAGCTTCAATGCTTCCCCCCTCCCCTTTCTCATGTGGCTCCCTTATCCTGCACCCCCAACTGGCTCCCGCCCCCCACAAATCCCCCTCTTCTCAATTCCCCCCCCCCATCTATCCCGGTCACAATCTGACCTCTTCACCCATCCACCACTACCCTATTTATCCCCCCCACTTCGCTAATATCTCCCCTTCCACACAATAGCCGCCCTGGGCTGCAAATAATTATTAATAACATCCTTTCCTCTTCCTGCCTCTTCTCTCCACCACCACCCCCCGCTCCACGGACAAAAGAAGCGTCCAGTTCTGGCTGTCTGTCTCTGCTTCCCCGCTTGGCTCCGGCCATTACACCTTCTCCCCCCCCCCATATCGTTCCCCCCCTCCCCATCAGCTCTCCGGACAATCCAAGCCCCGTTCCGGCTTCCTCCCCCCCCCCATTATGCAACTTGCATTGACAAGGGAGGAAAATTCCATATGCACATCCCCCCCCACTCGATAGAAGCAACCCCCCCCCCCCAATATTGCACAGAGTCTTTGGGGGGGGGGATGTCCTAGTACTGCAAAAGCATGAATGCCCTCTCTGCAAAAAATATCATAAACGTCGGTAACCACAATCTCTCCCCGCCCCCCCCCCCCCCGCATCATCTCCTCCGGTTCCTTCATTCTCTTCTTCCCGTTTTCCCCTCCCTTCTTTCTTCCATCGCCGGAGCATCAAAAGCCGAGCCCCCTACGCCGAAAAGCCAAGCGACATAGGCACAAAAATCCTCTATAGCTTTTCCTCGGTCTTCCGATGTTATTTTTTATCCATGCAACACATTTTAATTAAAAAAAAAAAGCCTTCGCCCCTTGCACAAAATTTCTTTCTTTTTTTTTTGCAAAAATTACAGCCACCAAATACCTTTTTCTTTATTATTTTTTTTTGCAATTGCAAAAACAGCTTCCCTTTGCAACGCATTTTTTCCCCAAAAAAGGCAATTGAAAAGCACCTCGGTATCATTTTTTTGCATTTTATTTCCTTTTCCTAAAAAATAAATCCTTTTTTAAAATCTATTACATCTCTCCGTTATTTGCCCCTCTTTCCCAATTTTTTTTCGCCCCCTTTCCTTCCAGGCTGAGCCACCGACACCACCGAAAAAACAAAATGCCAGAGAGAGAGGGGAGGAAAAAAAAGAAAAAGGGTCTTGGAACAATTGCGGCTGCCGCGTTGAAAGAGAGAGAGAGAGAAAGGAATAGATTCGCCGGTGTGTGTGTCTGTGTGTGTGTGCGAGAGACCAGCTGCTGCATTAAGCATTTTGCAATCAATAAAGAGCGGGTGAGATTTATGCAAAGCGCAGATATTAATATGCAAAGTTTTAAAGATTTTTAAATGGGAGAGAGAGCGAGGGAAGGAGACGGGGAGGAGGAGGCGGGGTGGGGGGGGGAGAGAGAGAGATTGCATAGAGACTGCACCTACCTCTGCTTCCATCGGTGGGCGCAAGCTGACTCCTCCATGCGCGCATGGGTGCAGCCCAGATACACAGGAGCTGAGGAGGAAACAGGAGCAATAGCTGGAGCGGCGGCCGCAGCAGCAGCAGCAGTCAGAGCACGAGCCGGGGCGCGCGCCGGATTCTCTCCATCATTTTCGCTCTCGCTCACTCTCCCCCCTCCCTTCCCCAGTCCCCGGCTCCCGTTGCCTGGGCAACGAGAAAGATGCAGCAACATCAGCACCAAGAATGAAAGATGCTCAGGGCAGCAACGGCAGATTGAGGATGGAGCTGGGGCGCGCGGGAAGGGGAGCCCTGACTGGAAAGCGGGAGGGGGGGGGGAGAGAGAAAAAGTAGACGGGAAGGAAGAAAATAAATGGGGGGGGGGGTCTGAGCCTCGGGATTTTAGAAGGGGGGAAAGAGGGGGTCCTCCGATGTTATGAAAGTAGGAAGAGGAGAGAGAGGACTCTTGGAGGGGGTGGAAAGAGCGGGAGAGTTTTCAGATGGGGGCATGGAAGGAATAGGGGGGAAGAGGGCAGTGCAGAAAGGGAGGGGGGAGAACGGTCTTGCTGGGTACTGAAGGGTAAGAAAGGGGGGGTTGTTAAGGTTTTAGGGCATGAGAGGAGAAGTAGGGAAGGTGAGGAGGAGGAGGGAGTGTCCCAGAATGTAGAGCTGGAGGGGGACAATGAAGCCCCCTTAGGGTTGGATGGAAAGAAGATCTGTGAACAAGGAGCAGAGCAAGGGTTGCCCTAGGGGTTTAAAGGAGAAGAAAACGGGGGTGGGGAAGGAGAGAATTGCCAAGAGCAGGCAGGCATCAGTAAAGATTGCATTCTGAAGGATTTGGAACCCCAAGCTGGCAAAATGAGTGTGTGAACGGTGGGGGCAAGGGGTATATGGGTGCATGTGTGTGGACACAACTTTCTTGCATGTCAAACCAGCCCTCTCCCAGTCCCCAGTTTCATACATACACTGATTATTTGCAAAATCTGAGAGAGTGTTCATGCCCTGGGAAACTCTGGGAAACTTTTCTGTATACATTGCCCCCATCTATTTTAGACCTATTTTCTAGAAACACAAAATATTTCACAAAGGGGTCGTCAAGAAAAGAAGAGTCTAAAGTGATGGAAATAAATTAGTCCAAGTACTGGGGGAAAAGTGCTATGCTAGGGGACATAGAGTATATACATTATATATTAGGGATGTGATATACTTAATATTTTGAGAAATTGGAAAGGAAGATTGCAATGTTTTAACAGTTTTACGCTAAAAATTAGGATGATTGTATCTCGTCTATTGTATAAAAAATTAACAGTAACATCGATTGCAAAGTAAGGCTGATAGGACACAATATATGGAGTAGATATTAAAGATTAAATGCAAAATAACTGCAAATCATTGTTATCAACTGGCTCCTTGAAACTAAGCATTTTATTGAACTATATCTGGTATAATAGAAATACTAGATACAAGCCGCAGAATATCTATAATTTGTTATTACTACATTACTGGGCATTTTTTGAAGAGTCTTATGAATTGAAACAAGAGGATTCCATGTACTATATATCCTCACTTAATGATACTACAGTTTACAAAAATCAGAAAGCTGTTCATGAACTTTTGTAAGCAGCAAGACAGCCGTAGCCACGAAAGAATATTTAATTAAAATATGCAAAACAGTGAATTATATAAAATAAATATGCATGCTTAATTGTATTACTTGCCAACAGCTAGAACTCTTTGACTGATTGATTGATTGTGGCTGGTATCAAGTGTTTTATGCAATAAGTTAATTGTATTTTATATGAAACACACTTAAATTATAAGCTTCTGCATTCCAGTTAAAGTTATTCTATTGAAAATAGCCATGTGTCATTCATGTGAATAGTTGGAGCATTTTGAGTATTGTATAAAATATATATTTGTAGCAAAAGATTTAGTTGTTCCATTTGCAACAACAGCAAAATTAGATATTACGAACTGGAAATATAAAGTATGTAACATCAACACAGAGAAAAATAAAATTATAGCATACAAGAAATATTTAGAAGTAATGTAATCAGTAAAAAAGACTGCTCAGCAGGGGAAATGGTGTGGGAAGAAAGGATATTCTGTTTAATATGCAAAAATGTTTTATGCAAAATCTATTAAAAAATAAGCATTGCATGCAAAAGGACTGAATGCTATAAGACACTTGGAATTTGCGTCAAGGGTCAGTGAAATATATGTGATATTCCTCTCCAAATATTGAAATCATATGTAAAAACAACGGGAGATTTTGCATGTGATGCATACGGAAAATGAGTAACCAAATGGCACTGCTGAAAAGTAGAAACTATTGTGGATAATAGGTAATTAAAGAACATGCTTTGTATGTCATGTCAGTTTAAAACCGAGAACTTTGCATGTCATATTTAAAGTTGTCTGATTAGTTCTCAATCAGCATCTGACTTGCAAAAGAATTTAAAACATCGGGACACAGACTAGACCATTTTTAAATGCCTACTGGAAATTACTAGGGTGTTTTTGTATGCAATAAGCATAGAAAGAATTAATATGATTATATGCAAAGTATGATTATCAGTATTCAGTGTCAGTCAGTTAATTTTCAGTTATAGAGATGGATTACCAGTGCTGAATCAACATGATTATTATGTTCAATAATGCAGAGTATTCTGTACAATACAGAAATAAGAATAATCTTCAATCCAACCCTGAAATGTAAAGAATTAGAGAATGACCAGATTTTGCTAAGCTAGCTTCCAAATACATTACAACATGCCAGTGTTAAATCCTTGAAATAGTATGTAAAGTAACAAACACAAAATTAACTTTACATGGAAGTATTCTGCATGTGGAAACTCTGACTTACCTAAAATATATTAAGGATATATTCAACCATGTTAAATAATCTTTTAAAAAGAAGAAAAATCATTATGGCTTACTTAGAAATGTGGTTCTCCCCCCTTTATAATGCATAAGATCACCCAGAACTGTTTCAGTTAAAAATATACAGAGAATTAAACCAATTGCACCTTAAATATGGGGTTGGATTGTGGTATTTTGTTTGTCCAATAGCTGAATTTCTCGCACTTCATATATATGGAGTCATACTGTTCACATTGCAGTGGTTTTGGATACTAGGAATTAATTTTGGATACTAGGAATTAATTTTGGATACTAGGAATTAATTCTCACTAGACAAATATATAAAGTTGATCAGAATTTGCACAGCATTCACCCTGGATTCAAAATTCTGTATGTATTCAGTAGTTTGCATTTAAGCTTTTGACACAATGCATTGTTGCCATACAAATTGCTAAGGCCTTCCTGCTATCGTTATTAAATGTTCACAAACAACCCAAAATTAACACAATGTAAGTTGGCTAGAAAACATATCTAGAAAACGCAGAACCTGTTTATAATAACATTATTGGAGGTATTTTTAAAGCAGTCTTTTCTCCTTACAGATAAAGCAATTTTTCTGCATTGAAGCTTGAAAATTGTTTATCGCATGTGGTCCTTATTTACATACAACACAAAATCAGTATGCTGTGCAAAATGGAAAATTGGGCATGCCATATATGATAAAAAAAACCATCTGAAATTCCTTGTGAAGATAAAAGAGAAATAACAAATGGAAATATCATTAGAGGAGGAAGGTGCTTCAACTAAACGTTTTAGAAACAGAAAATCAAGGTGGGGGGAGAAAGAAAGAACTGTTGCGTTAAGTTCATAGGTGTCTGGAATGGGTAATTATTTCCTTAGGTCTCCAAAGAATTATTTTTCTTCTGATCCTACAGGTTGCTGTACACAGCAATTAAAAACAATTCCCTGAGTGGTACATTTCAAGGATTCTAGACACCATACCTAGTGGTTTTTATTTTAGTGTTACATGGAACGCCGGCAAGCGAAGGACAAGGCACAGAATTTTCGTTGGGTGGAAAAATACTGATTCTATTAGTTCCCAAGGAGAGGAAGGGGGGAAAAAAACCTGTCGTGTGCCACAGCTCAAGATCACAGTCTGGAAGGATCATCAAGAGAGATGCACCAAATTTTACTGGAAAACAGACCAGCTCCCCCCTCCTCCCCCCAAATAAAACCAAGTAAATAATCTCCCCCTGCTTGTTAATTGATTAACAAGACCAGATCCACAATTAACCGAAGACCACATTTTCAATAGCCTCTTACGTATGTGTACTGAATTCTTCTATAGATATGGAGTTCCTCCATATACATAGCTGTTAATTCAACCTCACTTTCCTAGCTCGGCTGGGGCTCTCGACCCACAGCCCTGATGTCTGACCCTTTGCGTGTCGCTGTAGACATGCGTCTGACCACAAAGGTTTAGTCCACGCTCGCAAAAAAAGAACACTGTGTTGTGTCCAGAGATACCCCAGCCCAGATGTTATTTTGCATGCCTTTGGTTTGACGCATCTTCAACAATGTGATCTATGGTAACATCTACATTGATGTCATTTCCAATTAATTAGACACCAACAACCGCACATCCCATTTCCCCACCCCCACCCCTTGCTCTTGAATTACCAGAAATCTCATCAAGAACCATTTGGATGCAGGAATGGAAAAATAATTGCTTAAATGGCACAATTTGTAAATTAAAAGCAGTGAAGGCCTGCCCCAAAATATGAAGAGGTTTTGGACAGCTGTAGGGAAATCTGAGGAAAACCTTTTCCTGAAAAACCAAATATTTCGATCAAAGTCTGTTTGTTAGTGCGTTGGATTATATCTTCTCTAACGTAACCCAGACAGGCATACGTATCTCATGAACAAATGCTGAAGGATTGGGGGTGGGGGGAGGCGGGGAATGAACAGGAAAAGATGCTTTTCCAGGGATCAGACATAGGAAACATGTAAGTGGGGGGGGGGGTCATCCTAATGGAAAATTGAGCCAAGGCACTTAGGGAAAAAAATTCTGAGTTGCCAAAAAGACTGGTGTGGCATTGCAGAGGTGGTTTTGTTTATATGTTAAATGCTACTTCAGTGTTCAACTATTTTCATGTCCCCCACTTTGGGGACGCTATTTCAGAGGAAAGACAGCATTAAAGGTTTTAACTAAAATATTAACTCCATGTTTTCCACGAACTCAATGTTGTGTGTCTCAAATCAGCAGCCATCATGGGAATGCTGGAGGTCTGGGCTGAAAGGCCTTAGGAAAACTGACTGTCAGGAATTTTTGGCCAGTAACATTGGATGTACCTCAAAGGGCCGTGAGGGACAAAAGGGTGTAGGACATGGTGCATATTAAAATGAGGTTCATGCCCAAAATAAACGTTTCATAATAGAATTCAGCTTTGCCCATGTCTGGTCGTGTGACTGCTGTCTATAACTGAAGAAATATTACTCAGGAAATCAAGAGGCTAGCTCTGAAACCTCCCTTCCATCTTGCCCCCCCCCCCGGAAAGAAGCAGAAGGCAGAAATCCCAACGCCTTCTGCCTCAAATGCACCATTGTCCCCTAGCCAACAACTGGTTTTGCTGGAGGGCCGTTTTGAGTCTGGCTTAGGCAGAAGGAAAGGCCTCAAAATAGCCTCCCAGCAAATCCCATGGCTTGGGCTGCACTCCTGTTTTGCCTCCGGGTTCCCAAGCCAGAGGGCCAAAAGGGAGCCACACACTATAGGACAGCCACCAGTTGCTGAGTATATTTTCTCCACCGCCACCATTTCACACAGGAAAACAAGAATACTTTTTTTTAACTGCAAGGTGGGCTTAAGAAGGGGAGACGAACCAGCTTCTTCAGTAAAGTGTAGTGGCGCCCCCTACTGAAGGACTGGGGAACATTGGCTTCAAAAATAACTTCCCTCCAGCCCAAGATAGATATGCGAACATTGTTAGAACATATGTCCATTTTCATACACTCTCGGTCCTGCCCGTAGGGCAAGGCCGAGGCGTGCCACTGAAAGGCAAGACAGAATGGTTAAAAAGGCAGGTCAAGGGTCAGTTCCCAGAAGGTGTGCCCTCCAACTGTCCCTATTTACCAGGGGCTGTCCTTATTTTCTCATTTCAGAGGGTCGTCGTGTCAGTATGCGGTAGATCAGCTAGATTTGAGTCCAGTGGCAGATTTGAGACCAAGACAATTTTCAGGGCATGAGGTTTTGATAGTCAAATCTCCTTGACGAAAGCTTATACCCCTGAAAATCTTGCTGATATCGAAGGTTCTACTAGATTCGAATGTGGCTATCCCTTATTTTCTGCCCCTCGTACTCTCTTTTGGGGCAAACATCTTTTTGGAATGTGATTCGCCAAAACTGGTCACCAAAATTAATACTTCCCCCTGGGACCTGAGATGTTTTGATTTCTGTCTCGATACCAGTGTTCCCTCTAAGCGGAGTTAGCGTGAGCCAACTCACAGACGCTTAGCCTCCAGCTCACACATTTTTGTCTTCACTCAGCAAGGATGACCCCGAAGCACACTAATTTATGCAATAGCTCACAACTTTAATGCCAGTAGCTCACAAAGTAGAGTTTTTGTTCGCGAGACTCTGCAGCTTGGAAGGAACATTGCACCTGTGTGGACTTTAAGGTACAGTTCACTTGAGGCCCATTCTGAAGCATCGAAAACGGATAATATAGTTTCCAAGCCAATTGTTCATCTCAAGAACAAAAGGCTTTCGAACGGTGCGGTATAAGCAAGTGTTCCCCAACCTGTGAGTCTCAACGCCTCTGAAAGTGGGTTGCGTATCTGGGAGAACCAAGTTTGATTTCCCACTCCTCCACTTGCACCTGCTGGAATGGCCTTGGGTCAGCCATAGCTCTCGCAGAGCTGTCCTTGAAAGGGCAGCTGCTGTGAGAGCCCTCTCAGCCTCACCCACCTCACAGGGTGCCTGTTGTGGGGGGAGAAGACATAGGAGATAGTAAGCCGCTCTGAGTCTCTGATTTAGAGAGAAGGGCGGGGTATAAACCTGCAGTCTTCTTCTTCTTCACTAGATTCGCCCCAAGGCCATAGAGTGCCTAGGGGCACCAACAAAACCTTTGGCTTGCCTTAAATGGCACACTATGCCAAGAAAATGTGGGCTAGTGGGTCACCACAATACATAAAAGGTTGATAACCGCTGATATAGGCTACCACTGAGTACGGTGGACAGAACAGAGCTTTCAGCAATGCATAAACAGTAGGAATCAGGCAGCAATAGATAGGGTTGCCAATACACAATTAGAGGCAGGGGATCCCCCGGTTTGGAGGCCCTCCCCCCCTGCTTCAGGGTTATCAGAAAGCAAGGGGGCGGGAAATGTTCGCTGGGCTCTCCATTATTCCCTATGGAGATTGGTCTCCATAGGGTATAATGGAGAATCAATCTGTGGGTATCTGGGGCTCTTTTTTGGGCTGTTTTTTGAGGTAGAGGCACCAAATTTTCAGCATAGCATCCAGTGCCTCTCCTCAAAACACCAAACCAAAACCCAAGTTTCAAGAAGATTGGACCAGAGGGTCCAATTCTATGAGCCCCAAAAGAAGATGCCCCATCCTCCATTATTTCCAATGAAAGGAAGGCATTTAAAAGGAGTGAGGCCCCTTTAAATGTGATGGCCAGAACTCCAGTCAGAATTAAATCATGCTTGTCACAACCTTGCTCCTAGCTGCACCTCCAAAGTCTCCTGGCTCCACCCCCAAAGAAGAAGAAGAAAATGAAGAAGATATTGGATTTATATCCCACCCTCCACTCAGAGTGGCTCACCATCTCCTTTATCTTCCTTCCGCACAACAGACACCCTGTGAGGTGGGTGGGGCTGAGAGGACTCTCACAGCAGCTGCCCTTTCAAGGACAACCTCTGCCAGAGCTACGGCTGACCCAAGGCCATTCCAGCAGGTGCAAGGGGAGGAGTGGGGAATCAAACCCAGTTCTCCCAGATAAGAGTCTGCCCTTTCAAGGACAACCTCTGCCAGAGCTATGGCTGACCCAAGGCCATGCTAGCAAGTGCAAGTGGAGGAGTGGGGAATCAAACCTGGTTCTCCCAGATAAGAGTCTGCCCTTTCAAGGACAACCTCTGCCAGAGCTATGGCTGACCCAAGGCCATTCCAGCAGGTGCAAGTGGAGGAGTGGAGAATCAAACCCAGTTCTCCCAGATAAGAGTCTGCCCTTTCAAGGACAACCTCTGCCAGAGCTATGGCTGACCCAAGGCCATTCCAGCAGGTGCAAGTGGAGGAGTGGAGAATCAAACCCAGTTCTCCCAGATAAGAGTCCATGCACTTAACCACTACACCAAACTGGCTCTCTCCCCAGATACTTCCTGGCAACCCTAGTTCAAGAACAGGGACATCACACCTTTTCCTGTTTCTGGTACGGAATGCTGGTGAGCATCAGAAAGTAACCAACAAGGAAGCAGGGCTGGGGCACGATATTTTTGTCATCCCAAGCAAGGTTCATCCCACCATTTGCTGGGCTGACAACCACTGGTGATGCCAAGTTTCTGCAGCGACACTGAAGGTGCTGAACTTGGACTTGACCAATGTTCCTTTTAAGCTGCAGAGTCCTGTGAGCAAAAATTCTCCTTTGTGAGCTACTGGCATTAAAGTTGTGAGCGACTGCATAAATTAGTTGTGCTCCGGGGTCATCCTTCCTGAGCTAAGATAAAAATGTGTGAGCTGAAGGCTAAAAATCTGTGAGCTGGCTCACGCTAACTCAGCTTAGAGGGAGCACTGGACTTGACTACCAACAGCACAGGGTCAGGGGTTGATGCCATCTGCTGATGGCCATGCAGGGCTGTTTTCCATTTGAGAGGGACCCAGGGAAGACATAAGAACATAAGAGAAGCCATGTTGGATCAGGCAATGGCCCTCCCAGTCCAACAACTCTGTGTCACACAGTGGCAAAAAAAAAAAAAACAGTTGACATCAGGAGGTCCAATCAGTGGGGCCAGGACACTAGGAGCCCTCCCACTGTTGCTCCCCCCGCAAGCACCAAGAATACAGAGCATTACTGCCCCAGACAGGGAGTTCCAACAATATGCTGTGGCTAATAGCCACTCATGGACCCTCTGCTTATCCCTCTTGAAGCTGTCTATGCTTGCAGCCGCCACCACGTCCTGTGGCAGTGAATTCCATGTGTGAATCACCCTTTGGGCGAAGAAGGATTTCTTTTCAACCATTCGAACCTGACTGCTCAGCAATTTCATTGCATGTCCACGAGTTTCTCATATTGGGAGAAAGGGAGAAAAGTACTTCTTTCTCTACCTTCTCTAGACGAAACCCGGGGTCCCATCTGCCCAGCCCCAGGGCCCTCTCAAGCCCTTCATTCCACCTCCCCACATGCCCGCCACCTGTTCAAATGCCCTTCTCCCTCTTGTTCTCCCTCCTACCACCCATGGCCAGTGCCTGCACCAGTGGCACACCCCCTTCCTCAACAACACTGACAAGTGAATGCAACTGGGAGTGATGGTGCCATTGTCACCAGGAGTGCCGCCAGCTGTGTACCACCTGATACCCTTCCTCAATGATTCTGGGGAGCAGGGTGGCATTCTAGCAGAAGCTCCTTTGCATATTAGGCTACACCTCCCTGAGGCAGCCAATCCTCTAAGAGCTTTCAAAAAAGAGCCTTGAAGGATTGGCTACATCAGGGGATGTGGCCTAATATGCAAAGGAGCTTCTGCTAGAATTCCACCCCTGGAGATGGGTATGGACAGGAGGCAAGGGAGGTGCATGGTGGAGGTCAGCTAAGGTTGCCAGCCTCCAGGTGGCGGCTGGAGATCTCCTGAGATTACAACTCTGTCTCCAGGCCACAGAGATAATTTCCCCTGGAGAAAATGGCTGCTTTAGGAGGCGGACTCTATGACACTGTACCCCAGGAATGTCAAACTATTTGTTATGAGGGCAGAATCTGACATAAATGAGACCTTGTTGGGCTGGGGGTGGGTGGGAAGGAAATATCTGCTGGGCACTCCATTATACCCTACGGAGACAAATTCCCACAGGGTATAATGGAAAATTGATCTGCGGTATATGAGGCTCTTGGGAGACTTTTTTTTAGTTAGAGGCACCAAATTTTCAGCAATGCACTTAGTTCCTCTCCTCAAAACACTTGCCAAGTTTCAAAAGGATTGGGCCATTGGGTCCAATTCTATGAGCTGCCAAAGAAGGTGCCCAAGATTTCCAATGGAGGGAAGGCATTTAAAAGGTGTGCAGTATCTGTAAATGTGATGACCAGAATTCCCTTTGGAGTCAGTTATGCGTGACACAATCTTGCTTCTGGCTCCACCCCAAAGTCTCCTGGCTCCACTTCCAAAGTCCCCAGATATTTCTTAGACTTGGCAACCCTATGGAGGGCGCTAGGTTTCCAGGGAGGGCTGCTGTGGTGGGGCTGCTGGGGAGCAGGAAGAGGTCACTTCAAAATTGTATCCTATGGAGAAATCGTGCCACTGCTGCAGCGCAGCTCCAGAGAGGTGGTTTAAAGTTTAAATCTCCTCTCTGCACAGTCCCTCTGTTTGTTTGGAGGAAAACTCCACCCCCAGACTGTTCCTTTGTTTTCTATTAGTCTGAAGAAGTTGGTTGAAATACAGCAGATGGTTTATATTCAGCAATGTGAGTAAATCCCCCCCCCCCGTGAGATCACAAGTGTGTGCTTGCTAACTGTTTATTTTGGCTGCTTTGTGAGAGAGTGTGTGTGTTCACTTTCATTTAGTGAAAGTGTAGCTGCTGGGGGACAAGGAACTGAAGACTGTATTTAGGCGAACTGCACTGCTGTATTTTTATTTATTTATTTATTTAGGGAATGGGAAAGCCTCCAAACGAAAGCATTGCCCCTGACGTGCCTACATCACTTCTGGGTGATGTAGGCACACCACATTTCTTTTCAGCATCTTCCCTTGCTGCTCTTGGTAAAATCAACCCCATCCCTTGCTGGCTGGTCTGATGGACCTGGTGACCCTAGGCAGGGCCCCGCAATTATTTTGAGCTGATGGGAACCTTTGGAGTTCTGACACAGGGTGGTGGGCACAGCCACAAAATAGTTGCTGTAGGAGGTGGAGCCAACCACAAAACTACTGCCCTAATAGGGTTGCCGGCTCCAGGTTGGGAAATATCTGGAGGTTTTGGGGGTGGAGCCTGAGGGAGGTGGGGTTTGGTCAGGAAAGGGACTTCAGTGCTGTATAATGCCATATACCAGGGGTTCATTTTGTAGAAAAAATAGGTGGTGGAGCTCATTAGCATAACTTATTAGCATATGCTACCCCCCCCCAGCCAAAAGCAACCTAATGCAAGAAAGGAGAGCCGTGGGCGAGTGAGGCCTGCTTGGGCTGGCCTCGCTTGCCTGGGGCTCTCCTGGGCTGTCCCCACCCCAGTCAAAAGGCCCAGCAAGCCACCCACCACCCCAAATCACATAAGAAGTGGAGAGAGGGTGGCGTGGGCTTCTCCAGGGGTTAATGAGGGCTGCTGGGCACATGGCAAAGCCCCTAGTGGCTGGCTGCTCTCCTAATCCAGGGATTGTTATGCAGCTGTAGCTACTATTCATTAGAAAAGAGGGAACCGTCAGAAAGGTTCAGGAGCTGTGCTCTTGTGAGCTCCTGCTGAATCTGAGGCCTGGAGTCTACCTTCCAAAGCAGCCATTTTCTCTGTCACTTGGAGATCGGTTGTAATAGCAGGAGATCTCCAGCCATAGGGGTGACAGGTCAACGCAAGAAATATCGGGGGGACTTTGGGGGTGAGCCGAGAGACTTTGGGGGTGGAGCCGGGAGACTTTGGGGGTGGAGCCGGGAGACTTTGGGGGTGGAGCTGGGAGCACGGTCGTGACAGGCATGATTGAACTCCAAAGGGAGCTCTACCCATCACATCTAAAGAGACTGAATGCCTTTTAAATGCCTTCCTTCCAATTGGAAATAATGAAGAATAGGGGCACCATCTTTTTGGGCTCATAGAATTGGACCCCCTGATACAAATTTTTTTTTTTAAACTTGGAGGATTATTTTGAGCCTCACATACCCACAGATCAATTTTCCATTATACCCTATGGCAGGAGTGGCCAAACTGTGGCTCGGGAGCCACATGTGGCTCTTTCACACATATTGTGTGACTCTCAAAGCCCCCACCGCCCCTTGGGCCAGCTTGGAGAAGGCATTTCTGAGAGCCAGTTTGCTGTGGTGCTTAAGTGGGCAGACTCTTATCTGGGAGAACCGGGTTTGATTCCCCACTTCTCCACATGCACCTGCTGGAATGGCCTTGGGTCAGCCATAGCTCTGGCAGAGGTTGTCCTTGAAAGGGCAGCTGCTGTGAGAGCCCTCTCAGCCCCACCCACCTCTGTTGCGGGGAAGGAAGATAAAGGAGATTGTGAGCCGCTCCGAGACACTGAGTGGAGGGCGGGATATAAATCCAATATCATCATCATCACCATCATTTCTCTCTTTAAATCACTTCTCTAAGCCAAGCCAAGCCAGCCAGCATTGGAGAATGCATTTAAAGTTGCTTTCTTTCCACCTCTCCCTCCCTCCTCCCTCACCATATTTTCCTTCCTTCCTTCCTTCCTTCCTTCCTTCCTTCCTTCCTTCCTTCCTTCCTTCCTTCCTTCCTTCCTTCCTTCCTTCCTTCCTTCCTTCCTTCCTTCCTTCCGCATTTATTCTATGTGGCTGTTACATTAAGCAAGTTTGGCCACTCCCTGCACACAGAGGGAAAGGGAATTAACAGAGAATGGATTAAACCCAATTAACACATTACTTTCTGACAGTTCACACAGCTGCGTGGCTCTCTTGAGGTTATCTCTATTAAAGAGTCTCTCAGTGTGGCCTGAGTTGGGCACCTTATTTCCCTTCTCTGCTCTTTGCTATTCCCTTTTTAGGCTGTGCAGGAAATCCACCAAATTAAACTCTTCCAGGCTCTGAAATCAGATTGGATTAATTTGCACCCTTGTCGGTTCAGGAGTGGCAAGAGCACTGAGAACTCAACAAGATGAGGCGTGCGTAGAGTTCCCCCTCCCCCTCTTCGATCCAGGGGAACGCTCAGGAGATTTGTATTATTATTGTTCATCAGTGACACGTTATTGATTTACAATTGCAGAAATGACATTTATTTAGGGGGTCCTAGAAAGGAAGCCGGATGGATTCGGATTAGGGGAGCCACCTGGTGGCTGGAAACTTGCTTCTTTGTGGCAGAAGCAAGTGAAAGGGAGCGGATCCAATGGTAAGGGCTGACTAGGGAGGTGGAAAGTGGCAGATTATGAGGAGTGGGGGTAGGAATTATGCCAAAAGCTGAAATTCCACTTTCTATCCCGCTGGAGAACCAACAGTAGCCTGTAGCAGTGTTCCCTCTAAGCTGAGTTAGCATGAGCTAGCTCACAGATCTTTAGCTTCCATCTAACACCTTTTTGTCTTAGCTCAGGAAGCCCAGAGCACAATTATTTATGCAGTAGCTCACAACTTCATTGCCAGTAGCTCAGAACTTTAATACCAGTAGCTCACAAAGTAGAATTTTTGCTCACAAGACTCTGCAGCTTAGAGGGAATGTTGGCCTGTACCCTTTCTTATAAAGCAGAGGTTGAACAGCAAATTAGCATGCAAGCATACCAGAAATAACAAATTAAATTCATAAGGTCATTATAGTTTAGATTGAATTCTGGGAGAAAACAGGCAAATAAATGCCTCAGAGTATTAAGAACAGGCCTCATTTTGGGCAGGAACTCACAGGAGCGGAGCTCTGGAACCTCTAAATTTTATTGTGCTCTTTCTTTCTTACCCCCCCCCCCCCAAAAAAAACTTGCTTCTGGGCTCCATTCTTCAAACCCTCTGTGAGAATTTTGCTGAACTCTGATTTGACAAACTTTCTAATATTTCCCCCCCACACACACAGAAAAAAATGGCAAAATAGCCAAAACATATAAAGCAGATGGAAATCTTCATCATGCCACTGTGGCCACATAGGGGAAAGTAATTTTAAAAGTTTGATGGGCAAGGTTCTCTCTAAGCTGAGTTAGTGTGAGCTAGCTCGCAGTTTTTTAACCTCCGGCTCACACATTTTTGTCTTAGCTCAGGAAGGATGGCCCCAGAACAAACTAATTTATGCAGTGGCAAAATCGTTCGCTTTCAACTTGAATGCCAGTAGCTCACAAAGTAGAATTTTTGCTCACAAGACTCTGCAGCTTAGAGGGAACATTGGATGGAAGTAAGGTTTTATTATGACAATTGTAATTCAAGAAGCATTTTAAGGTAGATGCTAGTGGGCAGCTCACCTAGGGCACCCAAAACCCTAGCACCAGCCTATTGGCTGCCTCTGCCATTTCCATTGCTGTTTTGTATCTTGGCAGACCAAAGATAGGACCCTAGAATCTTCCATGTCATACATGAGTTGGGTTCCCCCCACCCCTCCGCCGCAACTACGTGTTGATCCTGATAGTTCCTAGATTGTTTCTTAGAATCTTAAGTGGGACCAGAGGGAGTGATGGAGAAAGAGAGGGTAATCAAAAGCCGGGATCTAATTTCCACAGGCAAAGGCTGGGTATGTTGCTATGCCACCAGCTTGGAGTTCTTCATGAAAGCGGCTGAGCCCTTGGTGTGATCGTTGTTGGTTTCTCAAAAACATCTGATTGGGTACCGATAGGAGATGGAATGATGAACTAAATGGCTGCCATGCTAATAAACCTGCCTACCTTAGGGACCGCCTCTCCCCATATATTCCCCAGAGAGCACTGCGATCTAGTTCACAAAATCTTCTGGAAATCCCTGGGCCAAAGGAGGCCAAATTAAAAACAGCTAGAGAGCAGGCCTTCTCGATACAGGCACCCCAATGGTGGAAACCAGTTGCCGGAGGAGGTGCGGGTCCTACGGGATCTCAGTCAGTTCCGTAGGGCTTGCAAAACTGCCCTCTTCCAACTAGCTTTCTAAAACAGAACCTGGTAGTAACATCAAGCCATCTTTGTACGTACTGAGATTGTGGCACTATTAAGTTATACTGGTTTTAGACTATTAATTTAATATATTTAACCTATGAATTGTATTTTAACTGTATCATCTTGTTTTTATTGTTATAACATGGTTTATACCGTGTCCTGTAAGCCGCCCTGAGCCTGCTTCGGCGGGGAGGGCGGGGTATAAATAAAAAAATATTATTATTATTATAGTTTGCCTAGGAGGATACTCAGAGCTGATATGGCAGAAACAATAATAATAGTACATTCCGTATTCTTAAAGACACAGTGACATGTAAAGTTAGCCGCGATCAAATCACTATAAAAGAAGAAGAAGATGAAGAAGATATTGGATTTATATCCCGCCCTCCACTCCGAAGAGTCTCAGAGCGGCTCACAATCTCCTTTACCTTCCTCCCCCACAACAGACACCCTGTGAGGTGGGTGGGGCTGGAGAGGGCTCTCACAGCAGCTGTCCTTTCAAGGACAACTCCTGCCAGAGCTCTGGCTGACCCAAGGCCATTCCAGCAACTGCAAGTGGAGGAGTGGGGAATCAAACCCGGTTCTCCCAGATAAGAGTCTGCCCTTTCAAGGACAACCTCTGACAGAGCTATGGCTGACCCAAGGCCATTCCAGCAGCTGCAAGTGGAGGAGTGGGGAATCAAACCCGGTTCTCCCAGATAAGAGTCTGCCCTTTCAAGGACAACCTCTGCCAGAGCTATGGCTGACCCAAGGCCATTCCAGCAGCTGCAAGTGGAGGAGGGGGGAAGCAAACCCGGTTCTCCCAGATAAGAGTCCACACACTTAACCACTACACCAAACTGGCTCTCTCAGTACTGACAAATAGACTTGTGTCCAAAGCGTAGTCCTTCACGATTGCTGTCAAAAGACGTCCGTCCGTGGAGGAGAGCCACAAGTTCAGTGGAAACCTTTTCAGTGAGGCGGAGACCAGTTTTGGCCACGCCTTCCTCAATCGTAGGCCTTCACACAAATCAACGCATCCCAACTCCTCCTAGCACTATACAAGACTAGCCAATGAACAAAATAAACCAATATCTAATATCCCATTCAGAGACAATAATACAACCATACTCACCAATAATACAAGCAATTACTTATTAACCAGGACACCAGTCCAATCCTTTTCGCAGGACAAGTCTATTTGTCAATACTGAGAGACTTTTAATAGTGATTTGATCGCGGATAACTTTACATGTCACTGTGTCTTTAAGAATACAGACTATACTATTGTTATTGTGCTACTCAGATTGTCTTTGTTTCTGCCATAGTTTGCCTAGGGTGCCCCCCCCCGCAAAAAAAACCCCAATTGGGCCAGCCCTGGCTAGGTCACCATACCAAGTAAATGTGGACTTGTGGGCACACCATGCCAAAAAGGGTAGGAACTGCTCCTTTGGGGGATGGTATATAGCAGGGGTGGCCAACGGTAGCTCTCCAGATGTTTTTTCGCCTACAACTCCCATCAGCCCCAGCCATTGGCCATGCTGGCTGAGGCTGATGGGTGTTGTAGGCAAAAAAACATCTGGAGAGCTACCATTGGCCACCCCTGGTATATAGCAGGGATGGCCAAACTGTGGCTCTGGAACCATATGTGGCTCTTTCACACCGATTGTGTGGCTCTCGAAGCCACATCACGCTGTTGGCCAGCTTGGAGAAGGCATTTCTCTCCAAGTCAAGCCAGCTGGCAGCCTGGAGAATGCATTTAGAGTTAAAATTGCTTTCTTTCCACCTCTCCCTCCCCCACATCTATTTGCCTTCTTTCCTTCCTGTCTTGTGGCTTTCACACGCGACATTTATTCTATGTGGTTCTTACGTTAAGCAAGTTTGGCACCCCTGGTATATAGCACAGGGATCAGACCCACAGAGGTTAAACCTCCAGTCCAAAAGATCTCCACTAGTAGATACTGGGAAAGGGCTTCACCTGATCACTGTCACCAGTTTGGGGCACACCATACTGGGTCAGATTGACCCAAGTCTGACACCGTTATTAGGTAATTGCCTACAGTCTTTTCACAGATATTCATTCAGATGGTCTGCTCGTGGCCACATACATTCAGGGAATATGTATTTAAAACCCCATAAAATTCATAACCTGTGATTTTTAAAGTTTTGTATAATCCATCTTGTGCTCGTGGCAGCATAACCTCTGGCCCCTGGTTCAGAAGGTTCAACTGCTCAGGGTGGGGGTGGGGGGCTGAAATGGGTTGCAATCCATCTCCTGTGAGGGAACATCATCAATTTGGCTGGGTTAAAAAGATCGTGGGACAGGAAGGGCAGTCTTAGGATAAAGGGAAACTGGAGGACAGGTAGCCTTGAGAGCAGGTGGGCCAAAGAAACATATGAAGCTGCCTTCTACTGAATCAGACCCTGGGTCCATCAAAATCAGTATTGTCTGCTCAGACCGGCAGTGGCTCTCCAGGGTCTCTAGCTGAAGTTTTTCACGCCTACTTGCCTGGACCCTTTTTAGTTGGAGATGCTGGGGATTGAACCTGGGACCTTCTGCTTACCGAGCAGATGTCCTACCACGGAACACTACTAAATAGGAAACAGCAGGAGCAAAGGGCTGACGACCCACAAATTAAAGATGGCGTCCTGCCTCCGTTCCAGCTGGCTCACCCGTTAAACTAGACCGGGGGTGGCCAAACTTGCTCAATGTAAGAGCCACGTAGAATAAACATCAGATGTCTGAGAGCCGCAAAACATGAATATTAGATGTTTGTGAGCCGCAACAAAGCGAGGGAGGGAGGGAGGGTGAAAGCGGGATAGAAAGAAGAAGGCAAATGGAAGTGGAAGGAGGGGAGAGAAAAGTGGAAAGCAAGCAACTTTAACTTTAAATGTCTTCTCCGAGCTGCCAGCTGGCTTGGTTTGGGATTTAGAGAGTCTAATGCTTTCTCCAAGCTGACCAACAGGCAGTGGGGGCTTCAAGAGCCACATGTGGCTCCACATTTGGCCACCCCTGACCTAGACTAAGAGCAGCCATTCTAGCCACACCTGAGAAGGAAAAAAAGACCAAAAATGCAAAGTTCTAGATTTCCAATTATCACTGTTGCTCAAAAAATTAAGAATTTCAATTTTAAAACCTGCATTACAGTTCCACCTACGATTCTGGATTCAAATTCCTGACCAGGAAGCAATCAGCACTGACCTCTTTAGAACGTTCCAGCGTTGCCATCCCACCCAGTTCTACTGAGCATGGCTACCATCACCGTTCCAAGGAAAGAGAGCAGGGAACCAACAAGCTTAAGGTAGTTCTGTCCAGAGCAGTTATAGCCTGTTTCAAATACGTATCCTGTACAGCTTACCCCAAGGAACTCCCGGCTCTTTTTATACCAAGAATGCTTTGCCAGCTCTTCCCTTTCACAGAACTACAAACCCCAGGGTCCTTTGAGACTCCTAAACTTTGAGAAATCCTGATTAGCCAGTGGTGCGTGATATCTTGAGGCTATAGGGACCATGTATTTTGTTTGTAGGTCAAAGCTAGCTCCAAGCTTCAGAGGGCGGGAACATACTATACAGGAGGTAGCAGAGCACAAAATGGAGGGTAATTTGCCCCATAGGGTTTGAAAATGCTACTCCAGTTTAATTCCAGGCCACCCTTCCCAGTGGAAATGGTAGATTGCTCCAGAAGCCCCTATTGCAGCGTGACAACTGTACTTCACGATGAGAACATAAGGAAAGTAATTAAGCTCTTGGCTTTTCAGGTGAAGCCCCGTAGAGCAGAGGTCCACAACCACTGGTCCGTGGACCAGGACTGGTCCGTGGCCTGCTAGTAACAGGGGCCATGGAGTAAGGAAGAGCAGCCCCACCAGCCCCTTTTGCCTGGGACCCAGGTGGACAAAAAAGGCAACGTGACCTTGCTCTGAGGCCGCCTCCCCTTGCAGGCTGGCAGAAGGGGCAGTGCTGCTGCAACCTTAGCCCACCCCTCATTTATAGACCCCCACCAATCAGATGATCGGTGGGGATCTTTAGATATGAGGGGGAGGCAGATTGGCCTTCTGCTGCCTGGCCACCTAGTGGGGGGTGGCAGAAAAAGCCCCAGTCTCCCCCCCATTTAGAGACCCTCATGGGAGCAGGGACGGGCACGGGGGGGGGCAGCCGGGGGGGCAAAAACCCCAGTCCCCCCCCACACACCGGTCCATGGAAAAATTGTCTTCCGTGAAAACGGTCCCTGGTGCCAAAAAGGTTGGGGGCCACTGCCCTAGAGGTGGATTCAAAAATGCCCCTAGATTGCATTTTCTTACGGCTGAAGCTCCAGACCAGAACATTTCGATTTTCTCACTGTCCCCTGGAGCTTTAAAAGTTGACTCATTAGGGAATCCAGCCTGACTCTCGTGGAAGACAAAGGTGTCAAAAGGGAGAGCTGGCCCCTGCTCCTTCTCTTTGGGATACCCCTAAATTAGCCCAAAGACCCTGCTGTATCAAACCACCTTCCATTTCTGGTTGAGGGAAGTAGAACCTGTGCTCCTTCAAGCTCCCTTGCATGGCATGCCTTAGGATGCTGGCATCGGCCTCTGCCACAAGTCCCACTGCGGCACTCGGAATGAATCAGACTTGGTTAGACTGCGTTGCCCACGGACTTGGAAGAACCCATGTCCAATGAAACCGCTTGCGGGTGCAAATCTTCCAGTACAGGGCAATCCCTTCCAAACCAGCTACTTGGGCAACATCAATCCAAACTGGCACAAGCCTCTTCCCCGTTGCTACGATCTCTGCAAAAATGGCAAGATTACCCAACGCAGCATTTGTGACCGATCACCAAAGGAGTGGCTGCAGATTTCTAAGCTTACCGGAATTTTCTACCCTTCTACACTGTAAGAGGGGGGTGAGCATTTCACTGTCCCAGCAAAGCGAGTTGTATTGGTTGTACTCCAGCGGCTGAATACTTCCCGTCTGCAAAGATAGAGAGCTTCCTATCTGAGCAAGGCACCGATCACAATGGCCCTGTCGAAGCTAGATGCTGTGCTCATGCTATGTCAAGGCAATGGGTGTCCACTTCACTGTTGCCCAGCGCCTGTCTCCAGTGTAATACAGGTAAGAATTTGAGGGGGGACTTGGGCTTGTATGAGATCAAGACCTCTGGAGTGGTTTAGACTTAAATTTCAACATGCCATTACACACTTTCTAGTAAGCAGACCTTTAGATTTACCTGCAGCCACAGGTAAGAGTCGACCCACTCCTTTCTGTCTTCCCTCATGAGGCAGGAACAGTTGTTGTAGACCTTTTAATACAATGTTGGAAAAAAGCTCAGGAATGAGAACTATTTGTGCAAATTAGAAGCATTGAATCAAGTATAGCTGAGCGGTTGCCTTAGCATGGGGTAAGATGCATTCTGTATTTTGGTATGATTAATTTATCGTATATTGTTATGATTAATTTTATGTTGACTGTTAGTTCCTAGCTAAGTAATTACGGCCAGTGAAAGTGACAAATGAAACAGGAACTAAACCTAGGAATCGTGTCGCTGCACCAGTTGAAGAGGACTGCGGCCTCAAGGATGTTGTCAAGTTTCAAGTCGGTACTTCCTGCCATGTTTAGCTTGGAGAGGAGGCGGCTGAGAGGTGATAGGATCACCATCTTCAAGTACTTGAAGAGCTGTCCTATAGAGGATGGTGTGGAATTGTTTTTGGTGGCCCCATAAGGTCAGACCAGAGCCAACGGGTTGAAATTAAATCAAGAGTTTCCGGTTCAACATTAGGAAGAACTTCCTGTTAGAGCCGTTCCTCAGTGGAACAGGCTTCCTCGGGAGATGGAGGGCTCTCCTTCCTTGGAGGTTTTTAAACAAAGGCTAGATGGCTATCTGATAGCAATGAAGATCCTGTGAATTTAGGGGGAGGTATTTGTGAGTTTCCTGCATTATGCAGGGGGTTGATGACCCTGGAGGTCCAACTCTATGATTCTATGATCTGAAAATACAAGTAAGTATTGTACAGTAGGCTTTAATACCTTCTTTTTTGCAGCCTGGATTGGACTGTTATTTATATGATTAATGGACACTGACGGTAAGGGCTATGAATTATGTTTCTTGCAAAAGTATAAAGAATAACGAGTATGTAAACATTTGTGCAGCATGATTATTTGAAATGCTTTATATGCAGTGCTACTTGTGACTTTCAAATTTCCTCATGAGGCGACAAACAGGACTGAAAAGATTTCAACGGGGGACGGGAAGGCATGCCCTGTCTCTGTGACCGAGGTGTTCTTCTCACAAAGCAAAGCTGGGCAATTGCAAACTCTCTTTATTGACATTTGCAAAGACAATACAAGAACATCAAAAATTCTTTTGTTCTGTAAAAAAAAAAAAATTAAATTACAGGAATTTGTTCCCCCACCCGCCCCAGTGTCATGAAACAGACTCCTCTAAGAGAGATGCCGTGTGAAGTGCTTGCCTTAAAAAAAAACCTCTATAATTTATACTATGTACAAATAAGCCGCAGACAATTGGAAAGTATCCCTCTGGATATAACCCAAACTTCCACTGTTTACAACCATCAGCATTGTGGCTGTATATTGAACTTGGGGAGGGGGGAATATCCACCCCCGACAGCTGACTGAGAGAAGTTGGTTTCTCTTCCTACAAAGCAGCTCGAAATGGCACACTTCGCTGCCATCCTTCACAGAAGTTATGTTTGCACCTCCACAAGACGAGACTGCTCTCCACCGGGGGAGGGGGGTGAATCGAGCACTGGTAGTGAGCATGATATACACTCTGATTTGTGCCCTTTCCATAGTCCCCTGGACATGTACTTCTGCCCAGGGTGTCCCGTTCAGTTCAGAGGGAAAGGAACCCGAGTGGGTGCCTCTGCCCAAGCCCTGCTACGTTTGAATGTCCGTTAACATCATTTCCTTCTTGTCTATTCAATGCTTCAAGCACAGCATGACCAGCTGCGACATGCCGTGTGACCCCCCCAGGGCTCCCGTCGCTGCCAAGATCCAGCCTTGCCCCACGACGGGATGAAGGTTCCTTTTCTAAAGTCCTGTCTTCTCAAGTCTGCAGTTCCACGTGGCTAAGTGGATCGATGCCACCTCCTGTGAGAAAAAAAAAGATGTTAAGCCCAAATGCTGACTCCAAATCCACTGAAGGACCACCAAGCTGGAAAACGCAAGAGGCGTAATTCATGATATGGTCGATGACAAGTTTTTGGGGCAGAAGGCTTCCTATGAAACACAGGCTAGACCACAAAGATTAAGGACTAACAACGGAGCAAATAGTTTCCTTTATTATTCTGGTTTCTTCAGGCAAGCTTGAACTAGTTTTTCTTAAGGAAGCTAAGCTACAGGCAATACCTCCCTCTAAGCCAGGGGTGGCCAAACTTGCTTAACATAAGCGCCACATAGAAAAAACGTCAGATGTTTGAAAGCTGCAAGACATGCATGTCAGATGCTGGATGGAGGGGTGGAAAGAAAGCAACTTTAACTCTAAATGGATTCTCCAAGCCACCAGCTGGCTTGGAAAAGTGATTTAAAGAGAGAAATGCCTTCTCCAAGCTGGCCAAACAATGTGTGAAAGAGCCACACGTGGCTCCCGAGCCAGAGTTTTTGGCCACCCCTGCTCTAAGCTGTGGAGTCTTGTAAGCAAAAATTCTGCTTTGTGAGCTATCGCCATTAAAGTTGTGAGCTACTGCATAAATTAGTTTGCTCTGGGGCCATTTTTCCTGAGCAAGGACAAAAATGTGAGAGCCAGGGGCTAAAAATGGTGAGGTAGCTCACACTAACTCAGCTTAGAGGGAACACTGGCCATAAGTTTGCTACACTCCACAAAAGGAAGGCCCCAACAATCTCCTTCATGCCTCTTATGAAGTTAACCTTTTTTCTCTTCTGCCAAATGTCTTGATTTTCTGAAACAGAATCTGGGGCGACTGAGAGGACATCTAAAACTAGCTGGCAAACAGAGAGGCAAACGTACTTAAACCCAAGTTAAAAGTTCACTCTCCCTTAGCAAAAAGCAATTAAAACAGGAAAGCGAGTGGAAGTGGGGACAGGTAAGAGAAGCTGCTAAAGCCTGAACAAGTCCTGAGGTGATGCACACTGGGACAGAACAAAAATCCCAACTTCAAGTACAGGCTAATGGGGATTGAGCTTGTGGGACAGAGACAGGAAAGATCTTGGGGTCACACTGGATAGCTCGATGGAAGTGTCAACCCAGTGTGCCGTAACAGTAAAAAAAAAGGCAAGCTTTACATTAGGGATTATTACAAAAGGCACCGAGAATAAAACGGCCAATACTGTAATGCCCCTGTATACATCTTTGGTAAGGCCTCATTTAGAATACTGGGTACAGTTCTTCTGGTCACCGTATCTCAAAAAGGACATTGCAGAGTTGGGAAAAGTACAGAGGAGGGCAACCAAGATAATTAGGAGAGTTGGAGCAACTTCCTTATGAGGAAAGGCTGAAGATTTGGGGCCTTTCCCGTTTTAAAAAGAGAAGGCTAAGGGCAGACCTCATAAAGGTTTATAAAAGTATGCATGGGAGTGAGAGAGTTGTCAAAAAGAACTTCTCCCTTTCCCAAAATACTAGAGGGTGTCCAAAGAAGCTGATGGGCATTAGGTTCAAGGCAAACAAAAGGAAATACTTCTTTATATAGAGAGTGATTAAAATGTGGAATTTGCTGCCAGAGGATATAGCAATGGCCACAGGAATAAATGGGGAATCAGACAGATTCATGGAAGACAGCCCCATCAGTGGCTACTAGCCATGGCGACTGAGGAACTCCACATTCAGAGGTACTAAGCTTCTGAATCCCAGAGCCAGAAGGCAACATCAGGCCTTAGTCTCTATACCCTGTTTTGGCCCTTGAGAGGTTAGCCACTGTGTGAGACAGGATGCTGGACTAAATGGACTATTGGTCTGATCTCTTTTTATGAGCATACGCCGCACTACCAGCCAGCTGGGGGGGGGGAGGACGGACGTACTTCTGTTTCCTAGATGACGCCAGGTCACCAGGCCTGGGGAGCCACGCTTTCCAGCAAGAGACGGCGCCCTTCCTCATAATCGTCCTCATCCACATTCACCAGCAGCCGGATAGCCTCCTGGCCCACAGCTTCTTTGAGTGAGTCTGTAATGAAGACCCCTTTCAGAGCCTCCAGCAACGAGCCATTCATATAATCACTCCAGAAGGCATCCAGGTAGGACAGCTCTGAGAATTTGATGTCGCAGATGATTGAGCCCAGGTCCCGAGATTTGAGGATGGTATTGGACTGCCCAAAGACATCGAACTGACGCTCGAGCCGGTTCTGCTTGTTTGACATCACATTCTGACGCAGGATGGGCTCATGCTCACAGTACTCTGCACGAACACGGAGCCTGATGTCTGAGCAGGACAGACAGAACAAGGAGAGGGGGGAGGGCAGGGAGAGAGAGAGAGAGACAGACAGGCGCATTAGAGCTGCGGGCCACCAACAGAGCATGCAGACAAACACGCGGTCATGCAGCGGTATTCCAAGATTGGGCTAATAGCCCTAAGCAGGTGTTGAACACAAAAGGCCCACCATGCGGAAGGTTCAGGCCACTTAGGACTCCCGAAAGATTCAGGCTCCTTGAGATGGTCAGTCCCAGCAAGGGGTGTTCACACTCGTCTTTGAAAAGTACCTTGGCGCAAAGTTACAACTGAACTTCACTAATGCCTATCCAACAGGATCCAGACTCCAAGGCAACTGGACCGGATAATATAACCCCATCCACAGCTGCACTTACCCAGCAGCAAGCGTTACTGAATATGGCAGGGCATACTTTTGAGTAAACCTGCACACTACTGAGCTGTAAATTAGATTACGTCAAGAGGTACGCCTTGCCTGAGCTCCCACCTCTTTAGGTCAAACTTGTTAAGTCTTGTGTCTGCTTCACCGCTCGTTTTGGCCATCTTCCACCAGTACTGGTAAGTGACATTCTTCAAAATACATTCCCCCAATGGAAGACTTCCAGCCATTTTACACCTGAAACCTTGATTTTATATTCTCTGCTCCAAACTACTAGGATTGCTGCTGCTGCTGCATATTGACACCAATGGAAGCATCAGTCTGAGACGACTTATGAAATGCCAGGAATCCCATGGATGTGAACAAAGGGAAAGAGCTGAGACATTTGGAATGAAATCTTAATCACAGATACCTGAACTCTGAGTTCCCGAGTAATTACCTTCTGCCTATGCGACACAGACTAGGTGCAAGCTTAGCATACTACCACGCAGTAGGGATCTCAGAAATTAGTGAAGTCCAGTTGTAACCATGGACACCAGAGGCGGAAGGACAGGTTTTGTTCGGTTGCCCAAAATCCCATCAGCATTTCAGCTGAAATTTGAAAGGTTCAAAAGGGAGGGAAAATGGAACAAATACAAAGTAAGATACGTTAAAAAAATAAAATGAGGCAGGTGGTGTGTTACATACGCTCAACAAGGCCGTCAGCTTTAATTTCTCTGTGTCTTGTGGTCATCACCTGTAGAAGCATTAACTCGAGAGTGCAGTCACAGCCCTTTACTAGCAACTTGGAACGGCCTGGAGCCCACACCCACCCGGGCCAGCCAGCTCGGTACAAGGCAGGCTTTGCTACTCAACTGCCAGAACATACCCCTTCGTTCCAGAAGGACAACAGCAGAGCAGTGCCGCAAATTAGGTCTGACACTTATTTTACTCTGCAGGAGAACAGCCAGTAAGCGGCACCCTTTAGGTCTGAACACCCAACCGTCAGGGGCTTATACTACAAGCAGCTCCGTATCCATACACATGATTAAAGCCCAGTTTATTAGATGTTTTGGATCTGAAGCAGAGATTTTGATTGTTCATCTGTATGCCGGCACCTGCTTGCCATAAGGGGGCGAGGGGAGCAAATTAAGGGAGCTCAGCTGTTGGGCCCACTGGAAACTGTTCTCGTATCCCAACCAAAGCCTCCCACTCAATACGCTGGCTTCAAGCGAAGCAGCTGAGAAGTTTTGTTTTATTAAGCGCTGTACACAGCTTAGACACACAATCTTTGCATCCACGGTTTGAAACATTCAAATTTCATCAGTAACAGTCCAAGCCTGCCCACTTTCCAATAGCAACAGTGCTCTGGAGTACACAACAGCAGCAGCTGTCAGAGTTGGCATCAGACGCACTGGCATCTCTGGGGTCAGAGCCCCACTTAAGGGACCAGAGTCTCCTGGGAAGGAGAAGAGCCTCCCAGGGAAGGAGAAGAGCCTCAAAATATAGACTCTGGAGAACGAGCCCAGCCTTTTATCTCAAACAGGCAGGGCGTGCAGCACTCGATGCTTGGCTCCAGCAAAACAGGTGGTGCGTAATTGATTTGAAAGAGGTAGGAATTGGTGGCTTTGCCCAGCCAGGACTAACGCAAGCCCTGAGCAGCTGCAGCAAATTTGACACTTTGACCTACATGGGCAACCACTACAGCTGAGGCAGCACAAACACAACTGCTCCCGCCCAAACCCTCTGCTTTTTTAGCACGGAGAAACCACTAGATCTTCAGGCCCCAATCCCAGTGAAATAATCCCACTATGATTATTTGTTTAGGAGAGACAACTTAAGAAATATCATCACTCTGTCCTGTGCCAGGGAAGCGTCTGCTTATGTCCTTCCCCGCATTTTTGTCACAGAAGAAGCCTCCAATTTGTTACCAAAGTAGGATGGTTTCAGAGAACGAGGCCTGTCGCCTAGGCAAACCCTTCAGCATATATCAAGGATGCAATGCAGTTTTACAAGCCGAGAGCAGAGAACTCCACAAGGAAGTTGAGAGGGTACGGTACCAGTTTCCCCAAAGAGAAATGGAACCTGCATATAACACCAACTCAGCTCCACTCCACAAACTAGCATTTTCCCCACTTGAGGCACAGTCAGAGTTACAGGCCAGCAAAACTCCCATTACAATTTAACTGCACAACAATTCCCCCACTGAGTGGGAAGCAACCAGTCCCAGAGTCTATGGCTGTGTCTCTCACAGCTTGTTTAACAAGAGCGCTGCAGGGTCCAGATGCAGAGTCGCTTCTAACATAGGAGAAGCGGTGAAGATGCAGCTGGAATAACCGTAACGTTTTTTGCTTTTTAGTATGCTTTTTGTATTTGCTTTTATTTTGTTTTGTTACCAGTGTCTGGTACTTGGCCCGCTTGCCTGGGCCAATACTTATGCTTTTCCAGGGATGAATTTCAACTGTGGACCGAGAAAAACATGGTTCAAGACTTTTAGCACATGGCAACAGCAAGAAATCATTCTGAGATTCAATACGGCAAAGAAAGGAACACAAAACGGTGTGAAAATAGCTCAGCTACCTTCTAGTTTCGTTGCAGACTGCTGCAGATACCAGACAGGACAAGGAACCTCTCACTGCAAGGACACAAAATTTCAGTGCCTTATTGCAAAGGAGGACCAAGCAGCTTAAAGATCAATGAAGGTTCAAGCTCATCCTAATGTCCGATTATTGGGGGGAGGGGGGAATGAAACAATACCAAATGGAATTCAAGGTAAACAAAGTGAATGATCCCAGGCTTATTAACCATCAGCAGTTTATCCATCAAGGGCAAAAGCTGACAAGCCAGAGGAAAACTGCTCAGGAAAACTGAAGGACTGGTGAGCATCGTCTTAAGGGAACCATTCTGCCCCAAGCAGAAAAGGATTAAACAGAACCCAAGAAAGAACTCATAACGTTTTACAGTGGCCTGATATCTGCAGCAGTAGAAATAGACATAATTAACGAAATCACGTGACAGGTCGCCTATCAGATCCCTACTGATCTGTTGCTGAGCAGAGTTTTCAAAAGATCAGTGCCTGAGACATCAACCAATGACAGCCCCACAAGGGGCACACCCCTCACTGCTGTGGCACCCCAGCCTGTTTCCATCAGACCCTGCTGAAGGCTTGCGGCACAAGCCCCCCGCGGTGCCAGTCTGGAGCGGCTCTGCACTGTCACAAACCCAGAGGCTGCCAGCCCAGCCTCATCCCACTGAGTGTCCCGTCAGCCAACACGCCTTTGGGAATCGGCTGTTTGAGAAGGCTGGCATGCAGGATGGGGCAGCCTGTGGTTCCCCTAGCATTAAGGTAACTCAGCACACATTTAGACACAGATTTGCTTTCACAAAGAACTGGTGGAAACTTGGGTGCATGGATTTCATTTACCTTTGCGAGACCATTCTGTGAGAGGAGAGCACACAAGAGAGACAGAGTCTCTTTATCATCAACTTTTGCTTAGTAACCTGGAATTTAAATGGTGGATTGAGAAAGAATTGGCAGAGATCAAGCAGCAACAAAAAAAGAGAGAGAGATCATTTGGGAGTTTGCTTTGTGGGTTTTCGGCTTCTAAGAGCTAGATCTGGCAAGGCTGACACAGCCCAGGAGGTTGCAATCTGGAGATGGGTATTAGACTCCAAAGTTTAGGTGTGCACCTCAAGAGATTTTACAAAATGCAGAGCCTGTCTCACAAACAGCTGTCTGAGTCAACAAGAGTCAACTCTGCCCTCACGAAGCAAGGTCATTAATACAAAACATACAGGCAACAATCTAGTGCTGAATGGAGCTTACAGTTTGGTCCTTGCACCTACCCGGCAGAAGCCTTAGCTGCACCATGGAGTTGCAGTTTTGACACTCATTGAATTATTTTTGAACCTTCTTCGATAGAACCAATTGCCTGTAAATCGGTCAGATGGTAAGAGAGCGGTTTGTGCATTCGCTTTTTTTTTTTGTTTCATTTGCATTGCACTGACACAAAGACAACAGCACACTGAACTATGCGGAGAGCCTACCCCAAACCCTTCGGGCACCTGCCTGCTGAGGGAGGGCCTCTTCAACTATTATGCACGTGCAACACAAGAAGCACTTTTCCCACAAAGGAAGTAAGAGAATCCCATAGGTTGTCTCATGGAACAGTCTACTAACAGGTTTCATGGTTTCCTGTACACAACTAAACTCTGCTCCACAGATGAAGCCCATGATATTTGAAGTGGCCCTTAGTCATAGGAAGGGGACGGGATATGCTTGTCTTGGAGACAGATACTCAGTATCAACCTAATTCTGGGAACTCCGGGCAAGTCACAGCAAAGCTTAATTCAAGGTCCTCCGTTCCCCCATGAAAACCTCAGCAGTATAAGCCAATCCGTTCAATGGACAGCCTTACTGGGCAAGTCAGCATAATGTGCCCCTTTAGATAACCAGAGACACAACTGGGAATTTAAGGACACACAAAGTGTTCCAGAGGGCTCTATGGCCACAGCTTTATCTGATAATTTTGGCCACGACCTAAGAGTGGAAACCACCGCTACTTAACATGCACAGGTTTCTGTAAGGAATTCCTTGCAATTTCACTGGAAGCGTTTCTATCAAGTTGTTTTGGTATGAATGAACTAGCTTCACAACAAACTTGATTTTTCTTTTTTAAAGATTCAGTTTTACTATATTATATACAATAACCTTTATTTTATGTTACCAAATGCCTCCAAGACCTGGTCATTCTGGATCCACAAGCTTTTCTTTCTAAAACGGCCTTAATTAAAAACATTGAGTCTGCTTTTAATATCTTGCTTCAAGGAATATTTCAACCGCAGGAGACATTCATTAAACTGTATCGGGTACTTGCCGACCTGAAAAGCTCCTTTGTTATGGGCATGGATTCCACGGCACTGACGTGTGACAAAAGTGTTACATACCCTCCTTTGGCTAGATTATCTGTGCTTCCCCTTTAACTGACTGACCTTCCCCAACTCAGGACAGGAGCTAAAACACAAGGCTCTCTCCAAGACCAGCATATCAAGCACAAGGGTGCAATTAGCAGTTTTCACATCCCTCCCAGCAACTGGGCATTAAAGGGCTAACAATATTTAGACATATTTGCCCTCACTCACATAGCTTAAGCATCTGGAGGATTAATAGAGAAGATCACACTGGGAATTGAAGGCAACATTCACAGAAGTGGGTCAGAGCCTTCCCACCCTCATCCCCAAAGAGGGGCCAAAGCTCTCACTCCCCACTGTGCTGGGGCAGAGCTGTGTGCTTAAACGTGAACAGCAAGCCAAGACCTAAGGTCGCTCACCAGAGAATGGGATGGCCTGCACGAGAGAAATATTTTGTTTTTGTCTCCCCCAATTCTATTCCTCTCTGGCTCCAACTAGAGAGAGAATGGAAGATGGTTTACACCCTTAACGGAAACCAGATTGCTACTCAGCATTTAAGAGTGATTTCAAATTGGCTTCATTAAAAAGACTTAGTCCAACCAAATGGACGGAGCCCCAAAACACAACACACATTAGGCAGATACCTACCACAGGTCACTTTGGTGGGCATCTGGATTTCCTGCTTTGGAGCAGAAGCTGCTTTGGCTCCCCGCCGCCTACGGAGAGGAGCAGCCTTTGCCCGGCCTCTGCTTACTCGCTTCCTTTTGCTGGAGTTGGAGCCTGAAGAGGAAGAAAAGGGTCACCAGAAATTACTGAACCAGCTCAAAACCTGACAATCAAATTCCCATAAAGCTGCCACAGCCTAACCTCAAATGGAAATAATGCGAACCTTTTACAGTTCCTGCCATTTGAATCTGAAAGGCGATTTAAAAATCCACTAAAAACCTGTTAAAGGTTATTACAGTGCAGTATGGATGGAACCTAAAGATATGCAAATAACTGGAGAAGACATGTTAGCACAATATGATAGTCCTAAGGACAACAAGGGGCTTAAATTTAGAAAGGAATGAAAACTACGTCGTTTACACACCTGTCTCCCACTGATCGTGTTGATTGTCTGCAGAGGCTGTGTTGAGACAGTTGTCCACCTGTTGGTCTGATGACACGACAGACGGTCCGTAGGTATACCTCTCAGGAGAAACTAAAACAAAACATGAAAGTCAACCCTAGCAGCAGCTACTGCTATTAACAACTACAGTTGGACAAAAAAAGAATATCAAAATACTGAACCACCTGAATCTTTAAATCTATTTTAATTCCATCCTTCGTACAAGAACTGAAGCACGATATAAATGGATCTCTCTTCTTTCTAACCTCACATCTATGATGCAGGTGAACAAGGGTGCTTGGCCCCCGGTCATCCAGCATATTCCATTGCAAAATAGGGGATGTGAATGTGGGTCTGCCAGAACCTAGACCACTAAATTGCGATTCCAAAGTAGGTTGCAGGACTCTGAGCCCCTCTCCTCCCAGCCGTGGGATAAGGAGAAAAGAGAGAGAAGCTTCCACATTCGTTCTTCAATCCCTGCCTTTGACCTGCATCCCCATTCAATCTCAAGCTATTGCTGCTCTCAGTCACCAGCAGTGCAAGAAGGCACAGATGTAGCCTATGCCCACTTCCTTCTGAGCTACCAATAATAGGAAGCCCCAACAAATATAGTAAGTTTAGAGGTGTACACTGCTTTTAAAATGTTGAAAAATTCTATCCGTGATTGAAGAATCTATTAATTCACTATTCCTAGCCATTGGATGACAGACATCCCTCATATCCTGCTCCAGAATCTTTTCCTACCAGTCCTTGGCAAAACAACTTGACTGCAAGCCAAAGTAAAACAAATCCTTTTCTTCTAAATCCAGTCAGGAAAATATACCCTCTTCTCTGCTCTTATTATTCATAAAAGCGCTTATAACATGGTCTGTCGGCTCAGTACCTGTACGCTGCCTTTTCATGGTGACGTGTGGCAGCAGATCGTGTCTTGTCAGCACCCTCAGGAGCTGCAGCAGCTGTGTGAAGTTGGTTTCGTCACATTTCCCCCTCCTTTCCAGCTCTAGGAGTAGCTCAACACCATTCTTGGGCCGTTGCCTACCGGAAGCCATCTCTAGATTGCCATCAGTCTTGCTCAATTGACACCCACACTGATTCCTCCTCTTCCAGCTCTCCAGCACAGGCGAGGTGACTTCAGCACCACCTTCCTCTGTTGCTGCCACAGCCCAAAGGGCAGGATCCAGGGGGTGGGTCCACGGCTGGGTCTCATCCAAAAGGAACGAGAGCACATCTATATCGTTCTCTGTGAGCTGGGAACCGATCACCACAAACATGCGGTGCAGCGAAACCATCCCATAGTACTCTAAGCATTCTTCCTCCTCCCACATGTGGTTAAACAGTGACCTCCTCATCTCAGCCATATGGAGACGCTAAGCCCTAAAAGGAAGCTAATGCTATGAACTACAGGGGTAGATATGTAATGCTTTGAACACTGAGGGAGAAGGAAGAGATGCGTCTCAAAGACCGCGTTAGAGCCTTTTTAAAGCAAAGGATCAAGGCCTCAAGGAACGATCCTTTTTTGGTTTCACAATGCTGCCGAAGACACACCTACGAAAACAGAAACAGGAACTTATTAAACTGAGTTCCAGCAACACCCAACCTGATAAACCTCTGCAACCATCTTGCAAATTAGGCCAGCAATCTCACAAAACTGTGCAGAAGAGTCAAAGAGACTTAAAAAAAAAAGTGCTGCTTTAATCTTTCTGCATTTCAGCTGAAAGCCAAACCTAGGAAACACCTTTAAAATACAGACACCCTTTTATTTTATTCATTTCTACCCTGCCCTTCTGCTCAGTAGGGAACCAAAGTACCTCTTAGCCTCCTTCACTCCTCCGTTTTATCCTTACAACAACCCCGTGAAGTGGGTTCGCTTGGGAGGGTGCGTGAATTGCCCAAGTTCAACCAGCCAGCTTCTGAAGGCACCAAGACAAGATTTGTCCGACCCAACTCTTAACCCCAACAACCACTGTGGTCCTCTTATATAACACATACTACAGAACATTAACACATCTTCAAGGGTGTCAAACATGCAGTCTGGGGACCGAATTAGGCCCCTGGAGGGCTCCTATCAGGCCCCAGAGCAACTGGCTCTTCCCTGCTTCCCTCTATCTTGCTTACTTTTGCATCTCAGCTTGCTTTGCAAGGCTTGCTCAATCACACAGGAACTGTGATTGTTTTGTCCATTGGTTGAGGCTCCTCCCCCTCCTGGTTCCCTGGGGAGGGAAAGAGCCAGAGCTTTCTTTTGTCCAGTTCCCTGGATCCCATGGGAGAAATATAATGAAAGCAATTTTAAGACCAACAAGTGCTATATTTTATTTTAAGGTTTCTTTTTTAAAAAAAATCTTTAGTCATGTTTGCCTGTGTCCTTTTAAAAGTTCATATCTCTGCTAGCTAATCTTAAATAGGTACACACACAGCCTGGCTCCGACGACAAAGTCTCATTTATGTCAGATCCGGCCCTCATAACCAGTGAGTTTGACATCCCTGTTTTACCTCCTTCTGTACTTGGACCCGGGAAACTTCACCCAGCTGCGCACCGTGCAAGGCGCCGCCCCGCCGCCAGAGAGCAGCAGCAGGCGCCGCCTCGCTGAAGGGCAGGCATCGCACGGTCAAAGTACGGGGGACAAGCCCAGGCGCCCGAGGCTCCGCCCCGCCCTTGGCGCAGCGCCCGCCGCTCCTCGCTCTTCCGCCCGCCCCTTCTTGCGTCACAAGAGGCGAGGCCCCGCCCCCGCCTCGCGTCATCGCCCTGGCCCCGCCTACTTCCCGAGTTTTTTCCGCCTCACTATCCGATGCAGTTTACGTCGCAGCCTTTAACGCTGACGCGCCCAGAGCCCGCCCCCGCCCCCTCCCCAAAACACCCCCGACCCAGTATTTTTCCACTCTCCCCTCACAGGCGGTTTTCCTTCGACTTTCCTCCCCGCCCCCCATCAACGGTGCTTTCCTCACCCGTTCCCCCTCAACTCGCCCCTCCCCCCCCGTCGCCAACGATATAAAATACGTTTCGCTCTCCTTTACCTTTCTTCTCTATGAGATTTCATTTTTTTATTTTCTCATTTTCTCCCTTTCCCCGGCCCCGCCACTCACCGCGGCTTCCAACCGCCACAGCTGTTGACAACCGTCGTTTATGTCTTTCTGGTAGCTTCGATGCGTCTGCGCCTGCGTCGACCGAACTCCGCCTCGATGACCTCATAGCGCATGCGCCCAAGCGTGTAGGCTGGTGTTTTTTTCTTTACCCCGTATTTACCTGCTCTCTTCGTCTCCTTCGAACGTTTACTGCGCAGGCGTCGGACGGGTCTGAGGGAAGGGGGGGGAAATAACCGTCAACGGCGCATGCGCTCAGGTGGACGTTCTGTAGGGATATGAGGAGCAATCGAACGCCGGTCCCCTCACGTAGGGAACAATGAGGCTCTGATGGGGAGCGCCAAAGGAGGGGCGAGAGCGTGGAAAGACGCAAGCCGTCCCGTTGGTAGCAATGGAGGCTAACTGCGTTACTAACGTTAGAGAATACGAAGTGACGTTACTTTCTTTTACACACGCTCCAACCCCGCCCGACGCAAAGAACGGAGGTGTTTACGTAAACAGCGGTCGCGGTGTCAAGGCGACTGGGCTCGTTGCGTACGCGAGGGGGAAACGTCCGCATGAGCGCCTGGTGTTACGTAATCGGCGTACGAGGAGGAGGAGGGGGATCGCTCGCAGCGCTCCGCCCCTCCTGACTGGGCGTGTCTAAACAAATACCACCAAAAAAAAAGAAGCCCCCTCCCACCTGCCATCCCGAAAGGCCCCGCCTTCGCCCCGCCCCCTTCCGCTTGAGGTCTGGGCGGCCGTTACGTCTCGAGCCCCTCGAGCCGAACCGCCCCCTCAGTATCGAGGTCGCTGATTGGCCCCCCCGGAGTGGGGGGTGAGACGTTGAGAGGGCGCGGTGCCGCTTAGGCCAAGGCAGGCCTGGGGGAGAGGAAGACCCAACAGCGGGCGGCGGCAGCTGTGGGGCTGGCTGTGAACCGCGGGCCGGGTGAGTGCCCCCCCGTCCCCCACCCTGCTGCAGCCTGGGCAGGTGGGGGGGGTCAAGGAGCCCCTCCCCCAGGGCTCTCCCTTTAGAAGCATCGCGTGAAAACAACGGGGAGGGGGCGGACCCCTCCTTTCTCCCGTTAGAGAAGACTGTGCTGCAGGCCCAGATACTTCAAGTCCAGCACGTGCTCCCTTTGCAGAGGGACGGTGGCTCAGTAGTAGAGCGTCAGCTTGGTAAGCAGAAGGTCCCAGGTTCAATCTCCAGCATCTTCAGTTAAAAGGACCAGGCAGGAGGTGATGGGAAAGATCTCAGCCTTGAGAACCATGAAGTGGGGCTGTAGCTTAGTAGTAGAGCATCTGCTTGGTAAGCAGAAGGTCCCAGGTTCAATCCCCGTAGGCATGAAAAACCTCAGCTTGAGACCCTGGAGAGCCGCTGCCAGTCTGAGTAGACAATACTGACTTTGATGGACCCAGGGTCTGATTCAGTAGAAGGCAGCTTCATTTGTCCGCAGGAGGTGGTGCCACAGAAGGCGGTGGCAGCTACAAGCATAGCCAGCTTTCAAGAGGGGATCTGGACACACATGGAGCGGAGGTCCATCAGTGGCTATTAGCCACAGCGTATTGTTGGAACTCTCTGTCTGGGGCAGTGATGCTCTGTATTCTGGGGATACAGTAGGAGGGCTTCTAGTGGCCTGGCCCCACTGGTGGACCTCCTGATGGCACCTGGTGTGTGACACAGAGTGTCGGACTGGATGGGCCATTGGCCTGATCTAACATGACTTCTCTTATGTTCACACTTGGGTAGCAAACAGCCTGTAGAAGACTACAAGGACCTTCCCAAGGGGCTAGTGCTGGTCACGTGAGGTTGACTGGACTTATGGTGACCCTTGTAGGGCAAGAGATGAACAGAGGGGGTTTGCCATTGCCTGCCTCTGTGTAGCAACCCTGCGCTACCTCGGTGGTCCACTATCCAAAAACCTGAACCTAGTGCCTGTTATCTGGCAGTGGGGGGGGGACCTCTCGCCCTCCACCCTGCCCATGCTTCCTGCCATGTTTTCTTCTGAACTGAGAATGCTACTCTTTGCTAACAGAAAATCCGTCTCCAGCTGTGGTTTTGTTAGTTTCCCACTAGCTGTAAACAGGAACTTGCTTTATCTTCTTCATTATAGGTGCTGATATCTGAACACCAGTGAGTTTCTTAACAGAATCTATTTCTTCTTGCATTACTTTTTATTTTGTTAACCCTTACCCTTACCATGAAGAGTTAGGTGTCCTCATCCATCCTTTCTGAATGCATTACTGCAGCCCTTTTGATTCATATGCAGCCCTCATGCCCCTTCCCTGCATGCACCTGTCTGGTTCCTGCACATGAATCCATCTATCTACTGGATGAGCGCTTCTGGCTCTAAAGAAGTGGGCCCTGACTTTCTAGAGTTATGCCTCTAGTGTCCTCTCTTGGCCTGGACCTGACAGTAGTGTTCCCCCTAAAATGTGCATGTTAGCAGCTGCTTATTAAAACAGGAAGCCCCACTCTGCAACGATCTGGAGCTGTGTAGGGTCATGTGCCGCCCATTTGAAGATTACAGCAGTTATATTCTGCTCAAGACATGAACTGCTCTGCCCATTGAGAGAGGGGGGTGGAATGAGAAGGAACATTGCCTGACAATAATTTCTCTTTGCCATACCTTTTCAAAAAGTAAAGTTTCCCTAACGTCTTTTTTTTTGCAAGAGTGGCATTAAAGTAGTTTAACATTATTAGAGGACTCTTCAGAACTGGAGGTAGGCGTGTCTCATCAAAAGTGGCAGACTAGTGCCTGGGAAACCCAGATTCGAATCCTCACTTGTGCTGTGTGGGCTTAATGAGTGACCTTGGGCCAGTCACATCCTCTTAACCTAAGCTAGTTTACAGGGTTGCTGCCAGGATAAAATGGCCAACTGCACAAGAGGAGACCATGCAGTACAACCAACAATAACAAGCAAAGCTCACAGCCAAATGCTGCAAAAAGCATTGTATATTTATATATTATTAAAGTGCTTCTGAGTGCATAAAATTCATACTGATGGTCTTGTATTGTAAAGACAGTCACGGTTCACAATATGCAGACCCGAAAAAATTGTAGTGCACATTCACAAAATAAGCTGAATAAGATTGTTCCCAAAAGGCTTATCCATTTGCAAGAGCGCAGCTCAGTCTTCCATGGCACAGCATTGAAGTGCAGTCCAGTCCTGATGATTTGATGGAAAAGCACAACGGCAGACCGGTATCCACACCGTTTCCTAGCGAGCTTCCTCAGGCGCATGTACAATACTGAGATAGTGATCCAATCACAGGGTCATTTCAGGTCATGCACAACCGCTGGTAATGCCAGCCTGTGATTGAACCTGTAATTGTATAATATATGGACTACTTTTTGCAGTATTTGGCTGTGAGCTTTGCTTGTTATTGTAGGATAAAATGGCCGTCAGTTCCATGGGACAGATCCGTTACCAGTGCAACGAGTGTAACAAACTGTTTCCTTCTATGAGCGACTTTGGGTTCCCCACTGGGGAGAAAGGTGGGGTATAAATTAATTGAATAGAATAAACAAAATCCACCCACACTCCCTTTCAACTGGTTTGCTAACGTCTCTCTCTTTCCCTTTCCTGTTTGCAGGCATTATGGAAGAAGACCTGGCTTCTCTGTTCTTCCAGCAACAGTATATGTGCTCAGAGTGCGGGCGTCTCTACAACACTTTTGAAGAGGTGCTGATCCACCAGGAGGACCACCTAACAGAGCCCTATGAGCCCCCTGCTGCTGATGCCACTGCCGCTGCTGCCGCCACCACTGAGGTGGACGCTGGGCCTCAGCAGGGCAACCGTTACCAGTGCCTGGAATGTGGGTGTGTCCTCTTCTCACCGGATGAACTGTTAGCCCACCAGGAAGTGCATCCCCGGGAGGTGCCAAGCCAGCCCCCACCTCCGTCACCTTCCGCGGGACAGATCCGCTACCAGTGCAATGAGTGTAACAAACTGTTTCCCTCCACAAGCCTGTGGCTGGTGCACAGGCAGACACACCAGAAGCAAGAGGCCGCAGGGGAGTCCCGGCTGTCGGTGCCGTCCTCCCGCCAGATGGCGCCTTCCCCGCCTGTCCACCAACCAGCTCCGCAGCCCTCCCCGCCGGATTCCCCTCCTCCTCCCCCCCAACCCGCTCCACCCATTCATCCCTATGAGTGCTCAGAGTGTGCCTGCCTCTTCCCGACACCGGAGGAGCTGCTGGAGCACCAAGGTGAGCATTTCACAGAGATTGAGAAAGAAAGCGGGGAGGCGCCCGAGGCCGCAACCCAGGAGACTGGCAGTCCACACGCGTCCGCAACGCCAGGCCCCGAGGAGCCCCCAGCAGCCATTCCTCCTGCTCCGGCCTTCTCCTGCAGCGAATGCCAGCAAGCCTTCAGTACGGCGGAGGAGCTGCGGCGGCACCAGCAAGAGCACCTCAGCAGCACCGAGGAGTTCCTGTGTGGCGAGTGCCAGCGTGGTTTCACCACGGCCAAGCGGCTGTTAGCCCACCAGCGGGTCCACGTGGACGGCACCTACGAGTGCCCCAACTGCAACAAGATCTTCAAGAAGGCGGCGTCCCTGGAGCAGCACATGCGCATCCACAAAGGGGAGGCGCTCTACCTCTGCGTGGACTGCGGGCTCGGCTTCTCCACCGAGATGACCCTGATCGTGCACCGCAAGAGCCACACGGCCAACCCCCTGCACCGCTGCCACTGTGGCAAAACCTTTAGCAACATGACAAAGTTTCTCTACCACCGTCGCACCCATGCTGGGAAGAGCGGGGTCCCGCCCGCCCGCGGGACAGGAGACCAGGTACCCAGCCAGCCTCCTGAGGCTCCGACTGTCAGCGAGTCCGCCATGAACGGCTCCTCTTCGTCCTCCGCTCCCAGCCCAGGGACAGCCACCGAGGTGCCCAGCGCTGGCTTCCTGTGCCCTCAGTGCGGAAAGGCCTTTTCCACCCACATCCGGATGGTGCGGCATAAGCGGGTGGTGCATGTCCTGGAGCGCAAGCACAAGTGCCCCACCTGCGGCAAAAAGTTCAAAAAGCTGGTGCACGTGCGGAACCACCTGAGGACGCACACCGGGGAGAGGCCGTTCCAGTGCTCGGAGTGCGGCAAGACCTTCGTCTCCCAGGCAAACCTGGCCCGGCACCACGTGACACACACTGGAGAGCGCCCCTACCAATGCCAGGTCTGCGACAAGCGCTTCACCCAGTCCTCGAACCTTCGCCAGCACCGCCTCTTGCACGCGGCCGCCAACGGCGAGGGGCCCCAGTCGGCTCTGCACCGGGCAGCGCACGCGGGCTGCTTGGCCTTTTCTTGCCCGGACTGCGACAAATGCTTCCCACGCCGCCACCTCCTGGAACTGCACCGGCTCAGCCATTCCGGGCAGGAGCCTCAGCGCTGCTCAGACTGCGGCGTTCTCTTTGTGCTGACTTCCAAATTGCAGGAGCACCGCTGCGGCCGGCGCCGGGAGCACGCAGCGGCACAGTCTTACCCTTGCCTGTCGTGCGGCAAGTACTTGGGCTCTCTGGCAAAGCTGGCCATGCACCAGCTGGCCCATTCAGGCCAGCGCCCTCACCTCTGCCCGATTTGCGGGAAGGCCTTCACCACCGCCAGCGGGCTGAGCCGGCACCAGCAGCGCCACGCCGGCCTGCGGCCCCACAAGTGCCCCGTCTGCGCCAAGAGCTTCGTCGCGGCCTCCGGGCTGCAGCTGCACCAGCGCATCCACACGGGCGAGCGCCCTTTCCCTTGCCCGGACTGCGGCAAGGCTTTCCGGCAGGCCACCCACCTGCAGGAGCACAGGCGGCTGCACACGGGGGAGCGCCCCTACCTCTGCCCGGACTGCGGCAAGGCCTTCGTGCAGTCTATGCACCTGGCCGAGCACCGCCGCATCCACACCGGCGAGCGCCCCCACCCCTGCCCCTTGTGCCCCAAGACCTTTAAGACACTTTCCAACCTGCGCAGTCACCGCAAGACCCACACGCAGCTGTTGGTCAATCAAGGCGTGCTCCAGTCCTCCGGAGCCTTTGCGGCAAGCGCCCAGCCAACCTACGCTATTATGTGCACTGAATTTGGGGAGACGATCGCGATCATAGAGAGCTCCGAGCCGCTCCCTTTGGGCGGAACGATAGAGATTTACGAGGCTACGCTGGAAGGTAATATCCAGGTTAATGCCTTCGTATAGGGGCTGAGCGTCTCTTAGTTCATCCTTGCACGGCGGCAGGAAACAGAGCACAGTCTCCATCATTCTGTGTACCAGTCAAGCTTGAGTCCCCTGGCACTTTTGCCCCAGTCCCACGGTGCCCAAATGGAACCTGTTCAGTTTGCATTGGGGCCGAGCCCCCTTGCTCACATGCCTCGTACAGAGGATTTTTTGGGGAACATTGCCTTTTTTTTGCGTGCAGGGTGTGGTGCCATAGAGCGAACTGTGAAGTTTGGTACCGTCCCAACTGCACATTTATTGTAAATAAAAAGTTTGGTTATATTCAGTTAAGGAGTTTCTCCAGTTTCATCTCGGCCTAGGTGGAGCCATAAAACCATTTTTTTTCTAGCTTTGGGTGTGCCTACTGATAACCTTTCCTCTCAAATCACACTCTGCTGGGCCCTGGGTTCTCGAGCTAATGGGTGATATTATTTCCATTTAATTGTGGAGAAATAAAAGCACTGTTTTTTTTTTAAATGAAGAATAGGGTTGCCTGACCTGGAGAGAGATGTCTCTGAGAATTTAATAAACACTGCCTCTCTTTGATACAACTACCCTTTATCTTGGAGAAACATCAACTGCGGGGTGACATAGAGGTTTGCAAGATTATGCACGGGATAGAGAAGGTAATGAAAGAAGTACTTTTGTTCCTTTCTCACAGTACAAGAACGTGTGGGCACTCAATGAAATTGCTGAGCAGGCGGGTTAGAACAGATAAAAGGAAGTCCTTCACCCAAAGGGTTAGGATTAATACATGGAATTCATTGCCACAGGAGGTGGTGGCGGCTCCAAGCATAGACAGCTTCAAGAGGGGATTGGCTAAACATATGGAGCAGAGGTCCATCAGTGGCTATTAGCCACAGGGTATTATTGGAACTCTCTGTCTGGGGCAAGTGATGCTCTGTATTCTTGGTGCTTGGGAGAGGCAAAAGTGTGAGGACTTCTAGTGTCCTGGCCCCACTGATGGACCTCCTGATGGCACCTGGGTTTTTGGCCACTGTGTGACAGTGTTGGACTAGATGGGCCATTGGCCTGATCCAACATGGCTTCTCTTATGTTCTTATGCCCTGTCTGTGCCACTGATAAAAGCAGGTTTGTAGTAAAAGAGTAATTCCAGCCAGGGGTCAGGTCTAAATATGTTTTAAAAATGAATTCTGAGGAAGTGTCTTCTTTGGCAGTGTCAACTTTCTTGTTTTTGTTTCCAAGTGGCAATCCAGGGAAGGTACTTCCTTCTGTGACCCTGAATGTTGTTGAGGAAACTGACATGTATAGACACAAAGCCCCTTACTGAATGGTCAACCACAAAAAATTACCTCTTTTTATTAGCAAACTCCAGGCATGAAGTTGGGGGTGGGAGGAATCTGGCGCCGTTGCCGTAACAACGCTCTACAGTAACAAGATTACGCATGGAACAGAGGAGGTAGAGAAAGAAGTACTTTTCTGCCTTTCTCACAATGTAAGCTCAAGGGCACTCAATGAAATTGCTGAGCAGTCGGGTTAGAACAGATAAAAGGAAGTACTTCTTCACCCAAAGGTGATTAACACATGGAATTCACTGCCACAGGAGGTGGTGGCAGCTATGAGCATTGATGGTTTCAAGAATGAATTGGATAAGCATATGGAGCAGAGGTCCATCAGTGGCTATCAGACATGGAATAGATCAGGGATGTCAAACTCATTTGTTCTGAGGGCCGGATCTGACATAAATGAGACCTTGTCAGGCCAGGCCATGACGGGCTGGGCCATATGTGTACCTATTTAGGAGTAGATAGCAGAAATATGAACTTTATGAAGGACACAAGCACAATTAAAGATTTTTAAAAAACCCTTAAAACATGCATAAAACATAGCACTCATTGGTCGTAAAGGTGCTTTCTTTGTATTTCTGCCATGGGATCCAGGGAACTGGGCAAAGGAAGCTCTGGCTCTTTCCTGCCTTCCCCAGGGGACCAGGAGGGGGAGGAACCTCAGCCAATAGAAGGAAGAGAGGCTTGGCTCAGAAGCTCTGTTGTGTGATTGTGATAGCCTAGCAAAGCAAACTCTTCTTCTCCAAGGGAGGAGCCTCAGCCAATGGAGAAAATAGAGGTTTTGCTCTAGCTCCTGTGCAATTGAGCAAGCCTTGCAAAACAAGCTGTTACACTGAAGGAAGCAAGACAGAGAGAGAGAAGGAAGCAGATGACAGCCAATTGCTTGGGGGCCTGATACGATCCCCCCCGGGGGCCTGATTTGGCCCCCAGGCCAGATGTTTGACACCTTTGGTACTATAGATGGACCTCTGTCTGGAGCAGTGATGTTCTGTATTCTTGGTGCTTGGGGGGGCAATAGTGGGAGGGCTTCCAGTGTCCTGGCCCCACTAGTGGACCTCCTGATGGCACCTGGGTTTTTTGCCCACTTTGTAACAGTGTTGGACTGGATGGGCCATCGGCCTGATCCAACATGCCTTCTCTTATGTTTTTATGTAACTGTGTTGGCTACTATAAAGTTAGTATGTAGTTGTGAGAAGTTAAGTCAGCTGGTAGCCAGCTGCTGCATGCTTAAATTGTAAGATGCGATTTTCAGGGCAGCTGATCAAATTACAAAATAAGTTTTTATCGATCCATGTAAACCCTTCCCCCCCTCCAGCTAAAAAGGTAAAGGTAGTCCACTTTGCAAGCACCATTCGTTTCACAGCAGACTTTTTATGGGGTGGTTTGCCATTGCCTTCCCCAGTTTTTCCCCACTGGCCCATCTACCACAGTTCCACTAGGCTGGTTTTCCCCTGCACCCCCTCTGAGCTGTTCACTGCTTTTCGAGTTCCTGTCCCTCCTAGGTACCTGCCATCCTCTCATTAATTGCTCCTCCCCTGCAACCCACGCACTTCCTGGGATTTCGTGATGGTAGGTTTTAGGAGCACACCTAAAATTAGTCTTCGACGCGCACGTCTTGAGCTCCCTGTAGGACAGGAGTAATAGTCCTGTCAGAAACCCGTGACTGGCCACCGTTTCCCAGCTTACGTATTCATGGTAGAAAAATGCAGTCGCTGTCCCAATGCCAAACAGGAACCCTTAGTCATAAGGTACTGAACTGAGCACAGAAAGGGAATAGAACATTGGCACAGGAAAAAATATGGAGTCCACTTAATCACCCTTTTATGATTTATTCTGCAGCCGTGAGGCTAGAAGCCTATTTGAGGGACTCGCATATTTGCAGGATTGAAACAGCTTATTTAGCAAGGTTAAGCTTTCCGTTAGGTGGGGGGGGGGGAGGAGCAATGCAGTTAACAATATCAAGATTTATGCTAAACAGCTAGCCTCGAACCTCTAAATGAGGCACATAGTTTGGTCACACTTTGTAAAACCAAGGGGGCAACTAAATAAAGGTAGCCGGGTGTGCGGGTATCTGCTAGTTTTCTAGGTATGTGTACAGAATCAGGAATAAAAGGTGGGAATTCATACTGCCTTGAGGAGAGAGGCCGTGCCCACTTCCAAGTTCCTGTCCCAGTTATTCACATAATCCGGGGAAAGCCAGCTTTACCCCAAAAGAGACCCGGGTATGCACCCAATTACTTTATATTGCTGCCATTGTTACAAAAGCTGGCACAAGTTCAAATCTTGGTGGGATTATGTAAAAAAAAAAACCAGATCAAACTTGTATGGTTTTAAGATAAGAGTTCTGAAGTTTGGTACATGTGTAGTCCTGATTTCCAAGCTACCCAGAAAAGTTATTAGGCAACAGTAAGACAACCCTGATAGTGGGGAGGGGGACTATAAAGGGGGCATTTTTACACAGAGCCATCAAAATGTGGACCATCACAGTTACCCCATGACAGCTGCTTTCCAGCAGAGAGCGCTAAGCTCTACAGAGCTTCTGATTTGGAGTTCCAGTGCCTCTACTGAGAGCCAGTTTGGTGTAGTGGTTTACCTGCGTGGACTCTTATCTTGGAGAACTGGGTTTGATTCCTCACTCCTCCACTTGCACCTGCTGGAATGGTCTTGGGTCAGCCATAGCTTTGGCAGAGGTTGTCTTTGAAAGGGCAGCTGCTGTGAGAGGGTGTCTGTTGTGGGGGGAGGAAGGTATAGGAGATTGTAAGCCACTCTAAGTCTCTGATTCAGAGAGAAGGGCGGGGTATAAATCTGCAGTTGTCTTCTATATTTGTTTTCAAACAATTTTATTGGTAACATATGGTAGTATATTCAATTTCTTTGATACTCTGATATGTTGAGAGTTTCATAGAGTTCCACAAATATTCCCATGTGTCCATCTGAATTTCTTTATTTACATTAATTGCCCATTTAATCATTTGAGATTTCACTACTACATCTTCTGTAGACCATTTTAAAAGTAACTTATAAATTTTCGAAATTAATTTTTCATTATCTCCAAGCAGAACTTTTTCCATTTCCGTTTGTTCTCGTCTTATTCCTTCAGTTTTAAGATCACTTTCCACCAAACTCTTTATTTGTTGCATTTGAAACCAGTCATACTTATAATTCAGCTCCTCAGCAGTTTTCAACTCTACTTTCCCGCTTTGTATTTTTAATAATTGATTGTATGACATCCATTTTCCCTCTCCTAACTCAGCTGTTATTTGTATTACTTCTGCAGGCACTATCCATAGTGGTTTTCTCTCATCGCCATATTTCTTATACTTCATCCAAATATTTAGCAAGTTGTTTCTTATATAATGGTGAGAGAAAAAACCATCCATCTTTTTCTTCCTATAGTACACATAAGTGTGCCAGCCGAATTTATTTCCATGACCTTTCAACGTTAAAAGTTTTTTATTCAGTAACATCACCCAATCTTTTATCCACACCAAACAAACTGCTTCATGATATAGTCTTAAATCTGGTAGTTGAAAACCTCCTCTTTCTTTAGCATCTGTTAAAACTTTCATTTTAATCCCTGGTTTCTTCCCAACCCATATAAATTCTGAGATCTTTCTTTGCCATTGATTAAATTGTTTGCTGTCTTTCACAATTGGGATTGTTTGGAATAAATACATTATTCTCGGCAAAATGTTCATCTTAATTGCAGCTATTCTCCCAAGCAATAACAAATTAAGCTTGTTCCACTTTATCATATCTTCATCCATTTTCCGCCATAACTTTTCATAATTATTTCTGAACAAATCAATATTCTTCATTGTTATTTCCACACCCAAATATTTTACTTTAGAAGTAACCTCACATCCCGTTAGGCTCTGCAGTTCCCTTTATTTACTTGCAAATTTTTACATAAAAGTTTTGATTTTTCTTTATTAACATAAAGCCCCGCCAATTCTCCAAAATTTTGTATTTTAGCTAATAATAAAGGTGTTACTTGTATAGGATTTTCATTTATAAACATTATATCATCTGCAAATGCTCTATATTTATAGGTAAAACCTTTAATTCTCATTCCTTCTATTTCTTCATCATCTTGTATTTGCATCAGTAAGATTTAAAGACTCATTATAAACAACAATGGCGAAAGCAGACAACTTTGTCTTGTACCTTTGCTAATTTTCATTTCATCTGTGAGATCTGCGTTTATACATAACCTTGCACGTTGTTCAGTATATATTGCCTTTATCGTTCTTATAAAGTTCTCCCCCAATTTTATTTTTTCCATTACTGCAAACATAAAGTCCCAGTTCAGATTATCAAAAGCTTTCTCTGCATCCACAAAAAATAATGCAACTTCCTTCTCTGGATGTCTCTCATAATATTCTACAATATTTACAACAGTTCTAATATTGTCTCTTATTTGCCTTTTGGGAAGAAAACCCGCTTGATCTTCCTTAATAAAATTTATTAAATATTGTTTAAGCTGTTCTGCCAGGATTCTTGTATATATCTTATAGTCATTATTTAATAATGAAATTGGTCTATAATTCTTTACATTCGTGACATCTCTGTCTTCCTTTGGAATCAGCGAAATTACAGCTTCTTTCCATGTATTGGGTATTTTCCCATCTGATCTTATTGTATTCATCAATTTTTGAAGTTTCGGTACTAATTCTCAAACCTTCAGGTATTATCCATCTGTATCTCATTCCGTTGTCACGTAATTTTTCTGTCAGTTTTTTTATGCATTCCTGTCATTTAACACTTGCCTTGGCAACACTTTCATAATTCTTATCCTACTACCTCCCATTATCAATGTTTTTTCAAAATTTTGATTCATGATTTTCCCCACCATTTCTTTTGTCATAAATCTTATGACCACGTCTCTTGGCAGATTGTTCTTTTTTGCATAGAGTGAATTCACTCTGTACATATAATCATACATATTTCTATTCCCTTCAGGATCTTCCTTCAAAAATTCTGCAATTATTTTTATGATGTATTCTTTCAAGTCAGATTCATCATCTTCTGGTATACCTGTCAGACAAATCTGTGTCTCCATCAACTTGCAGTCATGTATTATCATCTTTTCTTGTAATTTTAATAAGGTGGAATCATGTGTTTTCACTCTCTTCCACCTCCTGTACTTTTTTTGTTATTACTACAGTCTCATTTCTGAGATTCTCTCTTTTTTAAATTCTTTTTTTGAGTCTTCAATATCTTATCTTATTTCTTTTTTAGAGGCAGTTATCATTTTTTTTCACCCCCTTCATTATTCTGGCTTCCATTGCATCTAATTGGGCTTGCATTTTCTCCATCGAACCAGACCTAGTACGAATTTGCTTCAGATCTGACATATAAAAAAGATCGAAAATTTTTCTTACCAAATTAAATTTGGACCATCAGGTTTAATAGAGTGAAGCTTGCCCTTTCCAATGAACCCAATTCGCCATCTTCTGAGCCTCCCAGGCTCAGATATTAATGTTTAAAGTTTTTATTTTCCCAAAAATGGCGGACGCAACTTTTGCTTCACTTTAAAAATTTCCCTTCTTTTCCCTTAATCAAATTCAAATTTTCTTCACCACTGTCCAATAGTCCTTATTTTAAAATTACCAACTCAATTAACTCCACCAATTTTAATGTCCCAGTCACTTTAAAAAGTTGTTAAAACTTTGTCCTCCCAACAATGGCTGCCGATGTTTCTCTCTGAAATTATAATCCTGAAGTAGACTGTTTGTTTCTCTTGCTTCCTTCTTCCTCTGGTACTTCCTGCTTTTCCTGCCACCAAGTCTCATTTCGCTGGTAGAGAAATCTCGCGATGTCTGACGTACTTCCTGTGTTGACTGTGAGTGCTGCAGATCTATGACGATGGGGCTACTTCCTCAGCCGCAGATAGACAAAACAATAAATTCCTTTCTCCTTTTAGCACTGTCTTTTAAATTTACAAAGTTCAAATTTAGCCCCTTTTCTTCTCCTCCTTTCAGGCTTCCATTATATCCAACTCTCACCTTTTAGTTTTGTTTAGCTTTAATTAGTCCCGGAGTAAAAAGATAGCGATCAATACCTTTTTTTTGTAGTTTATCCAAATCGACACCAGTCTTTTGTAGATTAGATGTTTAAAGTTGTAAAAGAAGACTCGGATCCTGTCGAGCTTAAGTCAAATAAATGACTCTGGAAACTTCTGTAGATGATGAATATGCAACTTCTCTCCAGAGATCCCTCAAAGCCTCAAAAGAGCCCCCTCCGGAACACCCTTTCAGCCAAGGTAAGTCTCCTCAAAGTATCTGTGCATATCTTGGACAATTCTCTAGCTGAGAAAAGTAGGCAGAAGGCATTAGTTTGCCTTTTACTACCCCAAACAGAAGTGCCAGCCTGCCCCCGTTAAGGAAAGCAGCTCAGCTCGCCATTTTCCGATCCCAGAAGTCCAGTTGTCTTCTTCTATAGACATAGGAGACAATTATTTATGTACCATCTGACACTCCGATGGCGTCCCAAAGTGGATTACATCGTTCTCCTCTCCTCCATTTTATACTCACAACAACCCTGTATGGTAGGTTAGGCAGAGAGCATGTGACTGGCCCAAGGCCACCCAACGAGCTTCCATGGCACGAGTGGGGATTCGAACTTGGGTCTCCCAGAACTTAGTCCAGCACTTCAAGCACCATGCCATCCCAGGTTTTTGGATCCACAAAAAATCAAATTACTGCAAATGAAACAATATCAAAATGAATATTACATGGTGTAACACGCATGGAGATATTATGTTATCTGCTGTAGCTTGACCCTTGTAGCCTTTTCAGCATATTTCAAAGTTGAGTTTGTTTCCACCTGATTTTTTCAGATCCACATACAAGAGGCTGTTTCAATTATAGTCTAGATCAGGGGTGTCAAACATGCAGGCAGGGGGCTGAATCAGGCCCCCAAACAACTAGTCATCTGCAAAACCTCTATTTACTCCATTGGCTGAGGCTCCTCCCTTGGGGAGGAAGAGGGGAAAGGGAGAGCTTGCTTTGCCAGGCTCTCTCAATTGCACAGCACAGCTACTGAGCCAAGCCTCTCTTCTACTGGCTGAGGCTTTTGCCCAGTTCCCTGGATCCCATGGGAGAGATACAAGGAAAGCACCTTTAAAACCAACGAGTGATAATGTTTTAAGCATGTTTTATTTTAAGCTTAAAAAAATCTTTAATTGTGTTTGTCCTTTATAAAGTTTATACCTGTTCAACCTAATCTTAAATAGATACACACATGGCCTGGCCCAACAAAGTCTCATTTATGTCCGATCCAGCCCTCATAGCAAATGAGTTTGGCACCCCTGAATGATGGCTGACCCAGCCAATAGGCCTTTTCTATCTATCCGGACCTTTAAATCCAGGCATGGATTCCATTTACAGTTTTGCTCCTCCACCTTTCTAAAACGTTGACACCGTAACACCGTAATGCCCGCCACACAGCCACATTCTCAACAAAACAGAGCACATAAAAGTGGCACATGGGGAACTTCTTAATTGTGCGATCACACTCTAGCAAATCAACAACTTTGGTCACATCAACTGTTCTCATAACCCTTTCCCATGGGGAAACCTGGTTACTGCTGGCAGTCTTCTCCCTTAAGAACAGCAGGTAGCATGGCTGGATATAGGGATGCCAGCCTCCAGGTGGGGCAGGGGGAGGGATGGTGGCTCAGCGGTAGAGCATCTGCTTGGTAAGCAGAAGGTGATCCCAGGTTCAATCCCTGGCATCTCCAACTAAGAAGGGTCCTGGCAAGTAGGCGAGAAAAACCTCAGCTTGAGACCCTGGAGAGCCGCTGCCAGTCTGAGTAGACAATACTGACTCTGATGGACCCAGGGTCTGATTCAGTAGACGGCAGCTTCATATGTTCAGGGGGAAAGGCACAAAGCCTCCACGAAAAACCAGCTTCCATCAATATACAGTATACTTGTCAATTTTATGCAAGATATAGCATACTTATAAATGCATGTTGAAATAAATCACATTCATAGCGTAAGAAGTTGGTAGAAGTTTTGCGTAAAGGATTGCTCTCCCACTGAAAAATGTATAACGGCGTTTCGAAGCTTGCAGAAGCCTAGAGTGAAACGGGGCATCACGTACAACCCTGTCGCGTTTCTATCGTGCCTTGCTGCATTTGAACATTACACCTGCTACATTTAGAAGAAGGACTTAAGAGCGTTGGACTCCGCGTGAGAACAACCCTTTTCACCACTGCCTGGACATTCGATTTCGGAGCGATTGGCATCGATTGCTGTTTGAAAGACTTTGGGTGTGGGTGTGGTCAGTGTTCTTACGCTCTGGATGTGATTTATTTCAACATGAATGTATAAGTATGCGATATCTTGCATAAAACTGATGATAAGTATACTGTAAAATTGATAGAGGCTGGTTTTTCACGGAGGCTTTGTGCCTTTTTGTCCCTGCTCCAATTTCTGCGTTAATCTGGTTGGTTGCCTTAGCCTCCAGGTGGGGCCTGGAGATCCCCCGGAATTAACCCTTATCTACAGAGATCAATTCCCCTGGAGAAAATGGATGCTTCGGAGGGGTGGAGTCTATGACCCTGGACCCCACTGAGGTCTCTCTCCTCAAGCTCCACCCCCAAATCTCCAGGAGTTTCCCAGCCTGGAGCTGGCAACCTTAGCCCCCCATCGGTGGTCAGGGGGGGCCTGGCAGCCCTAGCTGGACACCATGGGATGAAAAGGTGAAACAAGACTATCATAATAATTGTAACCCTCAGGGGTGGAATTCTAGCAGGAGCTCCTTTGCATATTAGGCCACACTCCCCTGATGTAGCCAATCCTCCAAGGGCTTACAAGGCTCTTTTTTGTAAGCTCATGGAGGATTGGCTACAACAGGGATGTGTGGCCTAATATGCAAAGAAGCTTCTGCTAGAATTCCACCCCTGGTAGTCCTCATAATCCTCCCACCCTCACAGCTGCCCCTGAGCAGAGGTTGGGAAGAAGCCTTTGAGTTCATCCACCCCCCTCAGGGAATAGTGAACAACTAAATAGGGCGGTCCCCTTGGTTAACTGAATAAAAAAGGAACACATTCCTGAATTTAACTGTGCAAAGGAGATTGCGGCTGACTTGGTTGCTTCTGTGATCAGTTTGTGACCAGAGAAGATACTAGGAGTGGAATATAGGCTAACAAGCTCACAGCATGTGAAGTTGAGATTTCCGTTTCTTAAATGCTAAGAGTAGCCAAAGCATTCCTTATACAGACTAGCAGAGTTCCTTTAAGCCAGTTTGGTGTAGTGGTTAAGTGTGCAGACTCTTATCTGGGAGAACCGGGTTGGATTCCCCACTCCTCCACTTGCACCTGTTGGAATGGCCTGGGGTCATCCGTAGCTCTGGCAGAGCTGTCCTTGAAAGGGCAGCTTCTGTCAGAGCTCTCTCAGCCCCACCCACCTCACAGAGTGTCTGTTGTGGGCGGAGAAGACATATAGGAGATTGTAAGCCACTGAGTCTCTGATTCAGAGAGAAGGGCAGCTGCTATGAGAGCTCTCTCAGCCCCACCTACCTCACAGGGTGCCTGTTGTGGGGGAGGAAGATAAAGGAGATTGTGAGCTGCTCTGAGACTCTGAAATTCGAAATGGAGGGTGGGATATAAATCCAATATCTTCTAATGCGCTGGAAACATGAAAAGTAGCCTGAGGTGATCAAATGTGCCTATTAGTGAGTGCACATGCCATGCTGGGTTATTACAAAGCCGTGGGTAAATACTACTTCCCAGTACACACGTGCGACAGGCATGAGTAAACATCTGGTCATCCTCATTTTGCATCCCTTTCTGCTGCATGGAATTGTTCTTTGGCGGAGGAGGAAATGAGCTGTTTGAAGCAGCTCATTGCTGAAACAGTCACTAATTGTGCCAGTTTGGTGTAATGGTTAAGTGCGCGGACTCTTATCTGGGAGAACCAGGTTTGATTCCCCACTCCTCCGCTTGCAGCTGCTGGAATGGCCTTGGGTCAGCCATAGCTCTGGCAGAGGCTATCCTTGAAAGGGCAGACTCTTATCTGGGAAAACCAGGTTTGATTCCCCACTCCTCCGCTTGCAGCTGCTGGAACGGCCTTGGGTCAGCCATAGCTCTCACAGAGCTGTCCTCGAAAGGGCAGCTGCTGGGAGAGTGCTCTCAGCCCCACCTACCTCATGGTGTTGTGCGGGGAGGAAGGTAAAGGAGACTGTCAGCCGCTCTGAGACTCGAGTGGAGGGCGGAATATAAATCCAATGTCATCTTCTTCACCTTAGTCGCTTCCAACAGCAGACTGAGCCGGTCATTGCCTTGCAGCATTGAAGACTTGGGCCCTGCTGTTCGGGTGATGACATTTTTAAAATAGCAGCCTTAACCTTGCCCGGCAATGCCAAAACGACAAGAAAGGCAGCTAGTGAAGGGACTCTTAAGATTGAAGATGATATTCGATTTGTATCCTGCCCTTCACTCTGAATCTGAGGGGCCGCCAGTCTCCTTTACATTCCTCCCCGCACAACACCATGAGGTAGGTGGGGCTGAGAGCACTCTCCCAAAAGCTGCCCTTTCAAGGACAGCTCTGCAGAGCTGCGGCTGACCCCAAGCCATTCCAGCAGCTGCAAGTGGAGGAGTGGGGAATCAAACCTGGTTCTCCCAGATAAGAGGAGTCTGTCCTTTCAAGGACAACTTCTGTCAGAGCTATGGCTGGCCCAAGGCCATTCCAGCAAGTGCAAGTGGAGGAGTGGGGAATTAAACCCGGTTCTCCCAGATAAGAGTTCCGCGCACTTAAACCACTACACCAAACGGAGGGGTTGTGTATCAGTGAAGAGTCTCTGCTTTGCACCGAGAAGGTCCCAGGTTCATTCCTCATTATTTCCAGTACAAAATATCAGGTGGTAGGCAATGTGAAAGCTTCTCTCTCTCCAAGAGCCTGCAGAGCGGCTGCCATTATGATTAGACAATACTGATTTGGATGGACCAAGGGTCTGATTCAATAGAAGGCACCTTCACGTGTGCATGAGAAGGGAGAGCTCCCACTGTTTCTGAGATCTGGGGCAATGGTCTTAAAGCTGGAGAGGTCAGACTCCTTTACTAGCAGTGGCCCTCTCCCCCTCTATCGCTAAAAATGACTGGGGTCACCTGGACCGTTAATCCTAACCAGCGTTCTGTCTGCTGAGATTGTGTGAGCCAGCTCACAGATTTTCGGCCTCTGGCTCACGCGTTTTTGTCTTAGCTCAGGAAAAATGGCCCCAGAGCAAACTAATTTATGCAGTAAAAGATGATAAAGGTAGTCCCCTGTGCAAGCACCAGTCGTTTCCGACTCTGGGGTGATGTCGCATCATGACGTTTTCATGGCAGACTTTTTACGGGGTGGTTTGCCATTGCCTCCCCCAGTCTTTTACACTTCCCCCCCAGCAAGCTGGGTACTCATTTGACCGACCTCGGAAGGATGGAAGACTGAGTCGACCTTGAGCCGGCTACCTGAACCCAGCTTTTGCCGGGATCGAACTCAGGTTGTGAGCAGAGAGCTTGGACTGCAGTGCTGCAACTTTACCACTCTGCGCCATGTGGCTGGTACAATTTTATGCAGTAGCTCACAACTTTAATGCCACGAGCTCAGAAAGTAGAGGTTTTGCACACAAGGCTCCATGGCTCACAGCAGGGGTGTCAAACATGCAGTTCGGAAGCCGAATCAGGCCCCCAGAGGGCTCCTCTCAGGCCCCCCAGCAGCTGGCTGTCATCTTCTTTCTTCTCCCTATATCTTGCTTCCTTCTGCATAAAAGCTTACTTTGCAAGGCTTGTTCAATTGCACAGGAGCTACAGAGCAGTCTCTATTTTCTCCATTGGCTGAGGCTCCTCCCTTGGGGAGGAAGGGGGGGGGAGATGAATAGCTTGCTTTGCCAGGCTCTCAACTGCACAGCAGAGCTACTGAGCCAAGCATCTCTTCCTTCTATTGGCTGAGGCTCCCCCCCCTTGCCCCCTGAGGAAGGAATGAAAGAGCCAGAGCTTCCTTTGCCCAGTTCTCTGGATCCCATGGCAGAAATACAAAGAAAGCATCCTTAAGACCAATGAGTGCTAATGTTGTAAGCATGTTTTTAAGTTTTTAAAATATATATATTTGTGTTTGTCTGTGTTCTTTATAAAATTTATATCCCTGCTACTTAATCTTAAATAGGTACAGACATGGCCCAGCCCAACAAGGTCTCATTTATGCCAGATCCGGCCCTCATAACAAATGAGTTTGACACCCGTGGCTTAGAGGGTGCATTGATCCCCATATTTCTGGGCTCCGACCTCCCCCCCCCCACCATGCAAAAACAAGGAATCCCGTGCCGTTCTTTCCGTTCATGCCAATAATTTATTGAACCGGATGTCTGTACACAGCCAAAAAACCTAAGAAAGAAACTAACACACAATGTCGGGAGGGAAAGGAAGGCAGTGATGATCGGTGTGTGGAGGGGTAGGGTGGGGTGGGGGGTTATCCACAGGCTGCACCCTGGCTCCCCAGGGAGGGGAACCTTCGCTCCTACAGCGATTCGAAGGTGGAGGGCGGGAGAACAGAGTTCCGGGGGGGGGGGGGGGGGTGATCGTTGCAACGTTGCGTTAAGAAAAAAAAAATTATAATCTATTTACAGGGAGAACGGTAAAAGGAAACCATCTGGGAGGAGAGGGACGGGGCAAAAAAATGGGAGATGTATTTACAGCTGGAAACGGAGTGGGCGGGAACTTAAAAACTAGTCTTCTCTGTATGCCTTTTCGAGAGCTCCTCCCCACTGGCGTGGGTTGGCGGCGCTGGGAAAGGATCTGTGATGGGGAAGGGGGGTGGGGACAGGCGTCCCCTGCCAGCCCGCTTGCTTGGAAAAAGCAGGCTCAATACCATCCTGTAACGAACCGTAGGAAATTCGGTTGCTGTCGATTTCGGAAGGTCGGTTTGTGAAAGGAATGGCTGGCCGTGCCCCCCCCCCCCCCCCGACGCAAGCTTGGGGGGGGGGGCCAGGAGGGAGAAGATTCTTGTTCCCAATAAGGAAAGATTGTGGTTGGGGACACAGCCAATGAATGATGGGGACGGAAGAAAAGGGAAGGGGCCGGGCCGGGGGTGGTGGTGGTGGAGAACAGCCTGAACGATAAAAACCGAACGACCTGCTTAAAAAAAGACAGCATCCGAGTTGGCAGAGGCTGGGGGGTACTTGGGAGAGGGAGAACGTACGGTGTGTCGAAGGGCCGTGGGGGTGGGACGTCGGAAACGGCAGGCAGCGTGAGACTAGAAATAAAACCATGTTGTTTCCATGGGATGTTAAAAACCAAGAGGACCTTAAAATCGAGGTGGGACGCACTGGGGAAGGGGGGGAGAGAGGGAAGCATCCCAAGGCAGCTCTCGGGTCTCTCCACCCCTCCCCGGAGGCACCAGCCTGAACTGCTTTTTTTTTTTTAAAGAAGGGAGCCCTTAAAACCGCGGGATTTCCCCTGCCCTCTCTCCGTGCCAAGGCATCACGGGGCCACGTGAGAGGGAGTCGAGGCAAGTGACTCGGGGAGACAGGAACGTCTCCCTCCCGTCCAAGCGGCCGTCTCGTCTCCGGCTGGCCTCCCCCTTGGCTGACGGGAAGCGGGCTCCGTGCGGTCTCCTGGGCTGCGGTTGCTTTTCCCCCACCATTCACAGTTCAGAGAAGTCCATGTGGGTGGCCTGGGGGGGTGGGGGAGAGTGGAGGGGCCTGCCCCCCTGGCCCGGCAGCCCCTCAGGACGTGTTGGCGATGGGTCCTGCACCGTCTGCGGGCGTCACCTGGCTCCTGTCGCCTCCCAATCTCCCTTCACCTGCAAAAAAAGAAACCAGGAAGAGTTCAGGTGGGATGCTCCCAGAATCCAGAGGGAATCAGTTCCTGGAGAATCCCCGCCACTCAGCAGGGATGGGCAGAGCAATCCGTGGAGAAAACCACTCACTTTGTGCAGTTGTGGGGCCAGGCACGGATCCCACTGAGGCAGCCTGGGACCGGACGTGTGGCGGAATGAGGCTGGGGTTGAGCAACGGCTGGATGGATAATTCTGCAAAGGGAGAGAGAGACAGGAGGTTAACCGCAGGGGCCGGAAGTCTTCCCAGGCTTCCTGAGCCAGTGGGAATCTCCCCGCATTTTAAAGCAGAGGGTTTGCGTTTGCAAAGCAGCTCAGCTCGTAACGCAAGAGCCACATAGAATAAACATCAGATTTTTGAGAGCCAGAAGACAAGGAAGGAAGGAATGCAAACAGATGGAGGGAGGGAGAGATGGAAAGAAAGCAACTTTAGCTTTAAAAGCATCCTCCAAGCTACTGGTTGGCTTGGCTTAGAGAAGTGATCTAAAGAAACAAATGCCGTTTTCCAAGGCAGCTGACTGGGTGGTGAGGGCTTCAAGAGCCACACAATATCTGTGAAAGAGCCACATGTAGCTCCCGAGCCGCAGTCTGACCATCCCTGCTGCGGAGTCTTGTGAGCAAAAATTCTACTTTGTGAGCTACTGGCATTAAAGTTGCGAGTTGCTGCCTAAATTGGTTTGCTCTAGAGCCACTTTTCCTGAGCTGAGAAAAAAATCTGTGAGCTGGAGGCTAAAAATCTGTGAGCTGGCTCACATTAACTCAGCTTAGAGGGAACACTGGTAGTGAGTCAAGAAGACGACGATGACTGTAGATTTATACCCTGCCCTCTCTGATTCAGAGACTCAGAGACCCACAATCTCCTTTATCTCCTCCTCCCTACAACAGACACCCTGAGAGGTGGGTGGGGCTGAGAGGGCTCTCACAGCAGCTGCCCTTTCAAGGACAACTCCTGCGAGAGCTATGGCTGACCCAAGGCCATTCCAGCAGCTGTAAGCAGAGGCGTGGGGAATCAAACCCGGTTCTCTCAGATAAGAGTCCGCACACTTAACCACTACACCAAACTGGCTCTCCCAACAAGTCTACAGCTTAAAAAGACCAATGGGTGCATCTGATCACCCTGATTCGATTTCACAAATACAGTATAGTTTGCGGTACAGGTACAGCCTCAGGAGTCTGCACAAGTTCCTTTGACCTGTTTCGGGCATATATCATTTAATACAGGGATGCCAAATCAGGCCCCGGGAAGATTCCTATCAGGTCCCTGAGCAACTGGCTGCTGTCTGCTTCCTTCTCCCTCTCACTTGCTTCCTTCTGCAACTCAACTTGCTTTGTAAGGCTTGCTTAATCGCACAGGAGCTACAGAGCAAGACTTCTACTTTCTCCATTGGTTGAGGCTCCTCCCCCTCCTGGTCCCCTGGGGAGGGAAGGAAACAACCAGAGCTCCCTAGTTCCCTGGATCCCACGGGAGAAATACAAAGAAAGCACCTTTAAGACCAACAAGTTCTAACCTTTTAAGTTAAAAAAAAAAATCTTTAGTCATGTTTATGTCCTTTAAAAAGTCTATATCTCTGCTACCTAATCTTAAACAGGCACACACATGGCCCGGCCCAACAAGACCTCATTTATGTCAGATTCTGGCCTACATAGCAAAATGAGTCTGACATTCCTGATTTAATATATTCTTTACTAAATGGCAAAGACTGCCTTTGTCAGTTGCATTGGCGTAAAGTGAGTGTTTTTACCTCACAGCCTTCCGATTCCTTCCCCTGTTTTCTTCAGTGGACTAATGGAGATAAATCCTTAGAATCATAGAGTTGGAAGGGACCCCCAGGGTCATTTGGTCCAACTCCCTGCACAATGCAGGATATTCACAAATACCTCCCCCTAAGTTCACAGGACCAGCATCGCTGTCAGATGGCCATCTAGCCTCTGTTTAAAAACCTCCAAGGAAGGAGAGCCCACCACCTCCCAAGGAGGAAGCCTGTTCCAATGAGGAATCGCTCTGTCAGGAAGTTCTTCCTAATGTTGAGCCGGAAGCTCTTTTGATTTAATTTCAACCCATTGGTTCTGGACCCACCTTCTGGCCTAACAGAAAACAATTCTGCACCATCCTCTACATGACAGCCCTCTAAGTACTTGAAGATGGTGATCCTATCACCTCTCAGCTACCTCCTCTCCAGGTTAAACATACCCAGTTCCTTCAACCTTTCCTCATAGGACTTGGTCTCCAGACCCCTCACCAACTTCGTCGCCTTCCTCTGGACCCCTTCCAGCTTGTCTATAGTCTTCTTAAAATGTGGTGCTCCTAACTGAACGCAATACTCCAGGTGAGGTCTCACCAGAGTAGAGTAAAGCGATACCATCACTTCACGTGATCTGGACACCATACCTCTGTTAATACAGCCCCAAAATTGCAGCTGCCTTTTACCTTGCTTTATTTAAGGTTAAGCTGCATGCATTCATGCCCCCATGAAACACCACAAAACAAAGCTTCGGACCATTCGCTCCTTTAATACCAAAAAAGTTTACTTCTGGGTATAAGCTTTGGTGTGCATGCACACGTCATTGAGAAGAAGATATTGGATTTATATCCCGCCCTCCACTCCAAAGAGTCTCAGAGCGGCTCACATTCTCCTTTCCCTTCCTCCCCCACAACAGACACCCTGTGAGGTGGGTGGGGCTGGAGAGGGCTCTCCCAGCAGCTGCCCTCTCAAGGACAACCTCTGCCAGAGCTATGGCTGACCCAAGGCCATTCCAGCAGGTGCAAGTGGAGGAGTGGGGAATCAAACCCGGTTCTCCCAGATAAGAGTCCGCACACTTAACCACTACACCAAACTGGCTCTTCTGTAGATAAGCTGAAAGAAGCGTGCATGCACATGAAAGCTTCTACCCAGAAATTAAACTTTGTTGGTCTTCAAGGTGCCACTGGACTCAAACTTTGTTCTGCTGCTTCAGACCAACATGGCTACCCACCTGAATCTACCAGAAAACATACATTTTTATTCAGGGCTTCTTCCGTAGCAGGACCTCCTTTGCATTTAAGGCCACACCCCCCTGATGTAGCCAGCCCTCCAAGGGCTTTACCGTAGGCCCTGAAGGAAGAGCTCTGTAAGATCCTGGAGGATTGGCTACAATCAGGGGATTTTTTTGTAGCAGGAGCTCCTTTGCATATTAGGCCACACACCCCTGATGTAGCCAGTCCTCCAAGAGCTTACAGGGCTCTTCTTACAGGGCCTACTGGAAGCTCCAGGAGGATTGGCTACATCAGGGGCGTGTGGCCTAATATGCAAACGAGTTCCTGCTGCAAAAAAAAAAAAGCCCTGTCTTTATTTATTGCAAAGGGTAAACAGAATCAAAGATTTCAGGTGTTCACGGCTGGTAAAATCCTTAGGGTTTGTAGAATCTTTCGGGCTCAAGTGCCGTGTTCTACTGGAGAAAGTGTTTCTTCCAGACGTTTCGTTTTTCTTCCAGACGTTTCGTTCTCGGCTGCGGAGAACGTCCTCAGTGGCGTTGCAGCCGGAGTAAACAGAATGTTGCAGCCGGTAAACAGAATGTGAGACAACCAGATTTGAATCTGTCAGTACCCAGAACTAAGATGGCTGTAAGTTCTGTATCAGGAGGGCAGCCACGTAGAAGAGCTACATTTGAGTCCAGTAGCACCTTTCGGATCAACAGGATTTTTGTTTAGTTTGGAGAGGAGACAACAGAGAGGTGATACGATAACATCTTCAAGCACTTGAAGGCCTATCGTACAGAGGATGGGGTGGATGTGCTTTTCGTGGCCCCAGAAGGCAGGACCAGAACCAACAGGCTGAAATTAAATCAGAAGACTTTCCAGCTTAACATTAGGGAGAACTTCCTGACCATTAGAACGGTTCCTCAGTGGAACAGGCTTCCTCGGGAGGTCAAATTGAACCAACACACTGTTAGCTGTAATAGCACAGAAATAAAAAACAATTTTCATTCATGTCAATGATGACAGAATCTTGTTATATTTTTACACAAGATTATTGCCTCTCAACGTGGAGCATTAAAGCAACAGGCAGAGTACATAAAGTCCAATAAACAAATTAATTCACAAAGTCCATTAGTTCTCAAATGGAAACCGTCACGTCCATGAGAAGTCCAATATGAAGTCTTAGTCCACACGAGGATTCTAGACAATCCCTTGTTCCGATGACTTCTTCCTCAATGAATGGCATGTACCAAACTATGCCATCATAGTGGTTTTCATGTCCATCCTGTATATTTTGTGGGTCCAATTAATTAATTGCATGATTCAGTGGCTATTGGCCACAGCGTATTGTTGGAACTGTCTGGGGCAGTGATGCTCTGTATTCTTGGTGTTGGGGGGGGGGGCAAAGTAGAAGGGCTTCTAGCCCCAATTGTGAACCTCTTGATGGCACTTGGGTTTGTTTGTTTGTTTTCTTTTTTGGCCACTGTGTGACACAGAGTGTTGGACTGGATGGGCCATTGGCCTGATCCAACATGGCTTCTCTTGTGTTCTTATGTCCAAGTTTTCAAGTAATTATGGACATAGAAAGCTGCCTTCTACTGAATCAGACCCTCAGTCCATCAAAGTCAGTATTGTCTACTCAGACTGGCAGCGGCTCTCCAGGGTCTCAAGCTAAGATTTTTCATGCCTATTTGCCTGGACCTTTTTTTAGTAGAGATGCCGGGGATTGAACCTGGGACCTTCTGCTTCCCAAGCAGATGCTCTGCCACTGAGCCACCGTCCCTCATTTTAGACAAGGCACTCTATTTGATTCCAAAGCACTTAAGGCAAATATTTCTAAGACAAAGTAGCCTTGCCTTCCTCGGGAGGCGGTGGGTTCTCCTTCTTTGGAGGTTTTTAAACAGAGGCTAGGCAGCAATGCTGATTCTGTGACCTTAGACAGATCGTGATAAGGAAGGCAGGAACGGGTTGCATCAGGGCTTCGTTCTCACGACCCCTTCTTGCACGCCCAGGGAAATGCTGTTCGCCACTTTGGGGTCAGACAGCAATTTTTCTCCAGGCCAGTTTGCCAAGAATCTCAGAAGTTTTTGCCATATTCTGGGCTTGGAACAGGGGTCACTGTAGGTGTGGAGAGGTACCTGTGAACTTCCTGCATTGTGCAGAGCGTTGAACTAGAGGACCCTTCCAACTCTATGACTCTAGGAGTATCTTCTGAAAGTCAAAGCTCCAGGGCTTTTTTTTTTTTAACAAGAACGCACAGGAACACAGTTCTGGCTGGCTTAGTGTCAGGGGGTGTGGCCTAATATGCAAATGAGTTCATGTTGTTTTTCTACCGAAAAAAAAAGACCTGTGCAGAACAATGGTGACATCAGGGGATGTGGCCTAATATGCAAATGAGTTCCTGCTGGGCTTTTTCTACAAGAGAAGCCTTGCAAAGCTCAGACAGGGACCCCTGTCCCTACTTGTATCTGGCAAAGGAAGCTTCGACTTGTGGAAGCTCATACCCTGCGAATATCTGGTCGGTCTTTAAGATGCCACTGGACTTGAATCCGGCTCTTCTGCTGCAGATCCACCTGGCTACCCTCTGAAACAGAATGTGAGGTGGGGCCCAGATTTAGAGTAGCGGTTAAGTGTGCGACCTCTTATCTAGGTGAACAGGGTTTGATTCCCCACTCCTCCACTTGCAGCTGCTGGAATGGCCTTGGGTCAGTCATAGCTCTCGCAGAGCTGTCCTTGAAAGGGCAGCTTCTGTCAGAGCTCTCTCAGCCCCACCTACCTCACAGGGTGTCGGTTGTGGGGGAAGAAGGGAAAGGCGATTGTGAGCCGCTCTGAGATTCTGAGTGGAGGGCGAGGCATAAATCTATAGTCTTCTTATTCTTCTACATGTGGGGCTTTTTAAAAATCCCAATTATTGTGTAGCTTTAAGAATCAGAAGTAAGGAAGGCACAGGGTGTGGATTAAGAATTCCCCAGCATCAAAATCTGAATGCTGTGGATTTGGATTCCTGGCTCTGTGGGGGTACCGTGGGCCTCCCCTAGCAAGGTAGATTCAATTCCAGTAGCATCTTAGAGAGGGGGATGCATTCTGGGGTATGCATTTTCCAGAGTCCAAGCTCCCTTTGTCAAATGCAAGTAGAAATACAGATCCCGGTCCTTATATCCCAGTGTGAAGGTATTGCAAAGAAAGGAGTCAGGATGCGGAGTTACAATGCAAAATGTACTCAGCTTGATTAGAGCAGGGGCGAAATGCTCGGAGGCAGAAAATCAGCATCTGTAGGAAGATTTTTAGAACCCTTATGTCTCTATTCAGCCCTGGGGGGAGGGGCCCATTGCCTTGAAATTGTGAATGAACTCACATACAGCAATCTCACGTATTCTCCCTGTGAAGCTTCTCTGTTTGAGGACTGCCGCTCTTAGGTCAGCGATGGGATGCCCTGGAGAAATTAAATGCTCTCCCCTAGCAAACGCTTGCTTTGTCTCCGAGGTCCACACCCCTGTGAGTTTGCCCCATCCTCAACCCACTTACCCACGGGGCTGAAGTTGAAGAGCGGGGGCAGCTCGCGCCCATTGGGCAGCCGGGTGTTGGGCTCGCGCAGCTCGTCGAAGAAGCTGTTGGCGCAGGCCTCGAGGGGGGAGAGGCGGGTGGCGGGCGTGTATTCCAGCAGCCGGCTGCACAGCGAGATGGCCTCCAGCGGCGTGCGGGGCTTGAACACCTGCGGGGAAGGCGTCCAGAAGGGAAGATGCAGAGTCACCCACAAGCCCATACTATTTAAACCCCACACCGATGCCTTCATCCCCTTAAATCAGGGGTTGCTCTATCACAGGTTGGCCTAAAAGCCGGCAGCGTGGGGCACAAAAGCCATCTACAGAAAACATGGAGTCCAGACAAGTTTCTCGTCTGCACTGCTGAAAACATTAAGTAGCAAATCCTTTCGTTTGGCTCGGGATGGGGCAAGGCATTATTCTTAGCTTAAGAGTCGAAAATTCTAGCCCAATTGTCAGTTAATCTATTCTTAATAAGATATTTATTGATTTATCTATCTGCTGGAATGGCCTTGGGTCAGTCATAGCTCTCGCAGAGCTGTCCTTGAAAGGGCAGCTTCTGTCAGAGCTCTCTCAGCCCCACCTACCTCACAGGGTGCCTGTTGTGGGGGAAGAAGGGAAAGAAGGGATTGATTGATTGGCAAACTGGAAATTATCTTAAATGCTAAATAAGATGTTCTACGATGTTATATATACCATAGCACTTTATGCATCGTAGAATTTTGTTATATATGGAATTAATCTACTTGATGCTACTTCATCCAACAAATTAGCTGTATAACTTGGAATTTTTAAAATAAACTTATCACATGTTTAAAAAAAATAGTAGCAAATCCCCGTTGGACGAGATTAACACCATCTAGGCAGGGAAATTCCAACAGACAGTGACCTTTCCTTCAAGCACAGCCAAGTCACAGCACTGTACCCTGAACTACAAACTAACCAGACTGAAATGAGAACTGCCATCGGAGTGGGCAGATCTCGAACACAAGCCCCGCCTGCTTGGCCTCCTTTGCTCCCGTGCCCCTCTCCCTCCTGCACACATATCCGTTGTGGCCACACCCACCTCCCCTGAAACGGAATGCAAACTGAAAATGCATTCGTGGACATTCCCCCGCCCCGCAATGTAACTTGTCAAGCAGAGAATGTCTGTGTTATTTGCAGAGTTCCGCTGCAAGATCCTATGGTGTGCACATCTGGCACGCATCACAAGGCTCAGTCAGGGCTGGATTAACAATGAGGCCAAGTAGGCACTGGCCTATGGGACCCCATGCCTTTAGGGGCCGCAGGTCAGCTTTCCCCTCCCCCCGGTTTCCCCCCTGCTTGCAGCCCTCTCAGCCTGCACGTGGCAGCCAGCAACTGAGTTGCTCTTTGCCCAACTTGCCTGGTGCGGCTGCTGCTGGCATCATCACCAAGTTTGCCTCTCTCTGTCCCCCTCCCCTCCTGCTTTTGAGAAGGTGCCTGCAGGCTGCAGCGGGGGCCGTGGCTGGTGGGTGCTCCAATTCTGAAATAATTTGTGAAGGGGGGGGGGCAAGATTTTGACTGCCTAGGGGCCTCCACAGGGCTTAATCCGGCACTGGGCTCAGTGTTCCTTGCTGCTGAATCTCAAGGGCCGGATGCAGAATTTTCACTGTTCTTAATGAGATGAGTTGTGGACACCTAGTCCCCCCATACCAGAGCGCCTCTCCAAGTGCCAGTGTCAGAGCCCTGGGATCAAAAACACTCTACAGCCTCCTGCCATTTTGGACAGCAGAAGGCAGTACCCGTAAACGCTTCCCCCTGATACTGCCCGCCTTTGTTCTTTTCTTACCTTTATCCAGGGGTGTGCTTTGATCTGGGGGAACTTGAACTCCGTGTAGTTGGGGTTCATCTCTCGGATCTGTTCTCGCGTCGGGGTCCCCAGCACCTGGAGGAGGGGAGAGGGCGTCAACTCTGAGCCTTCCTCAAATCTTTGCCCCAGATATCTTCCAAGGAGCTTAGGGCATGGTATATCTCCCCCTGTCCAATATTTTACTGCTTACAATGAGGTAGCTCTGGGCTGGAAGCACACGTAAGGGGCTCAAAGTCACATGGTGAATGGCTCATGCTGACTGGGGATTTGAACCCGGCTCATCTGAAGCTCCAACCACTACACCGCATGTGTCTCACGTGTGTGGACTCTTATCTGGGAGAACCAGGTTTGATTCCCCACTCCTCCACTTGCAGCTGCTGGAATGGCCTTGGGTCAGCCATAGCTCTGGCAGAGGTTGTCCTTGAAAGTGCAGCTTCTGTCAGAGCTCTCTCAGCCCCACCCACCTCACAAGGTGTCTGTTGTGGGGGGAGAAGATATAGGAGACTGTAAGCCGCTCTGAGTCTCTGATTCAGAGAGAAGGGCGGGGTATAAATCTAGTCGTCTTCTTCTTTTTCATATCCCACTGGCAACTTTTATGTGGCAGCAGTAGCCTTACTGAAAAGAGGTTCTCAACTCAGTAAAACAGACGTGGCCACATAAAATAAAAGTCAGATGTAGGTAGGTAGGTAGGTAGGTAGGTAGGAAGGAAGGAAGGAAGGAAGGAAGGAAGGAAGGAAGGAAGGAAGGAAGGAAGGAAGGAAGGAAGGAAAGAAAGATTGGGGAGGGAAAGGTGGTAAGAAAGCAAAATGCATTCACCAAGCCTCTGGCTGGCTTGGCAAAGTGATTTAAAGAGAGAAACGCCTTCTCCAAGTCAGCTGACTAGGGGTAGGGGCTTCGAGCGCCACATAGTATATGTGAAAGAGTCACATGTGGCTCCGAAGCTACAGTTTGGCCAACCCTGCAGTAAAACCTATTCTGGAACAGGTTATATATGCAAGGAGATGGCATGGGTCTTGGTGGGGGTGGGTTGGAACAGAAAAGTTAGGTCTGTGATTTTCAGACTGTCTTCCAGGGGCTTCGGAGACGGCTCAGCAACCCTGAACGTGGTTCCTCAGCAAATATGACCAGAAATGGCAAACAGCCTTCCACAACATGTAGCTGGCAACCTTCGCTGGCCTCCCTCCTACGCTGTGTTGTGCACTTCTGAGAGAGCATCTGCAGTTCGTGCAGAGCAACAGTGAAGCTCAATATGCCTGGCCAGCACCACAGGAATTGAGTGTGCAACCCAGTCTCCTCCCCAGGATCTTCTGTAGCCAGGGCCGGCCTAGGCAAATGCTCCCAGCAGGAGCGGGGGACGGGTGCCCCCACCCCGCTCGGCTTTAAGGGGTCAGACCTGGAAGAGTTGCCAGCCAGTTCCTCAGCTGAATAAACAGCAATTGGCCCATCAATCACTCTCCAGGCACCAATGTCAGCTGTTGATGATCAATCTCCTCCAAGCTCTCCTCCTCCCATCTCATGAGTTCGAAGCAGGCTCCGGAAAGAACTTTCAGAGCAAAGACATGAGGCACGCTGATGCTTCAGATCTCTCAGGCCTGAGTTCTAGCAGAGTCACTGCCACCCAGGGAGCAGGCTGATTGAGGCTCCTATATAGCTGCCACCCAGGACCTGGTAACCTTGTGGAAGCAACAAGTCTATTCTCTGGCTTGCATCCACGCTCCTTCCTGATTCCTGATCCTGACCTGCTTGATTTCCTTGGTGCCCTGACCTTTTGGCTTTTGGACATTGACTTCTGATTCAGGTTTGTGATTCTGCATTGGTGACTTGGCTCCTGCTTGCCTTCCTGGACTTTGACCTTGGGCTGGCTTTGGACTCCTGCCTGCCTGCACCCTGAGAATGTGACACACAGCACACGTGTGAAAAATGAACTGGGGGGAGGGTGCGCATTGGGGTTCTGCCTCAGGCGGCAGAACCCCACAAACCGGGCCTGTCCATAGCGGGCCTGTCCATAGTGAGTTCCATGCTGAAAAGTCCCCTGAATGTAGACAGTTTTGAAAACCACTGAGCTAATCCACACTTTTGGGCTTCTGGGTGTTCTTGGTCGATTTCTGAGGGGCACTTTTTGATTTGCTCTTATCTTAGCCTCAAGGCATGACATAGGAATGTGTCAAATGATTTCCCCCCCCCCCAAAGACGCCCAGCCCGCACCAGGATGTGCGTTTGGCTTCCTGGAGGGGAGCAGTCCGAGAAGAGACATTCGTTACCTTGATGATTTCCACCAGCTGGTCCACTCCGCTGTCCCCAGGGAATATCGGCTGCCCTAGCAGCAGTTCCGCCAGAACGCAACCAGCAGACCAGACATCTAGGAAAGAAGCAGAAGAGACGCTTCAGGGGTGGCCAGTGGGCTTCCTGGGAGAAGAGGAGGCTCTAATGCGGGGGTGTCATACATGCAGCCCGGGGGCCGAATTAGGCCCCTGAGCAACTGGCTGTCGTCTGCTTCCTTCTCCCTCTCTCTTGCTTCCTTCTGCATCACAGCTTGCTTTGCCAGGCTTGCTCAATTGCACAGGAGTTACAGAGCAAACCCCCTATTTTCTCCATTAGCTGAGGCTCCTCCCTTGGGGAGGAAGGGGGGGAGGCAGAGCTTGCTTTGACAGGCTCTCTCAATCTCAAGTGGAGCTACTGAGACAAGCCTCTCTTTCTTCTACTGGCTGAGGCTCCTCCCCTTCCTGGTCCTATGAGGAAGGAAGGAAAGAGCCAGAGCTTCCTTTGCCCAGTTCCCTGGATTCCATGGGAGAAATACAAAGAAAGCACATTTAAGACTGAGTACTTCTTCCAATATCTTCTTCTACTAATGTTTTAAGGTTTTTTCTCTTTAACAAATCTTTAATAGTGTTTGTGTCCTTTATAAACTTTATATTTCTGCTACCTAATCTTAAATAGGTACACACACAGAATCATCGAGTTGGAAGGGATATCGAGAGTCATCTAATCCAACCCCCTGCACAATGAAGAACTCACAAATACCTTCCCCTAAATTCACAGGATCTGCATTGCTGTCAGATGGCCATCTAGCCTCTGTTTAAAAACCTCCAAGGAAGGAGAGCCCACCAACCCCTGAGGAAGCCTGTTCCAGTGAGGAACCGCTCTAACGGTCAGGAAGTTCTTCCTCATGTTGAGCCGGAAACTCTTTTGATTTAATTTCAACCCACTGCTTCTGGTCCTACCTTCTGGGGCCACAGAAAACAATTCCACATGGCCCGGCCCAACAAGGTCTCATTTATGTCAGATTCAGCCCTCATAACAAATGAGTTCGACACCCCTGGTCTAATGGCTAAAGCTGGGAGCTCTTCATTCTGTTCGGGTGCCAAAGGGAGGTAAGATGTATATATGAACACATGAAGTCCAAGGCTATCCATTCTGGCCAGCAGCTGTTCTTCAGAAGCGGGGTTCTTTCCCAGCCCAGTCATCCCAGATCCGTTTTAACAAAAGAAGTCCAGGACTGAACCAAGGCTGCCATCCTCCAGGTGGTGAGAGAGATAAATCTAGAGCAGGGGTGTCGAACTCATTTGTTACGAGGGCCAGATCTGACATAAATGAGACCTTGCTGGGCCGGGCCATGTGTGTCTTAAAATGTAATGCCAGGTTGCAGAGATAGAAACTTTATAAAGGACACAAACACAACTAAAGATTTTTTTAAAACATAAAAACGTGCTTCAAACTTTAACGCTTGTTGGTCTTAATGGTGGTTTCATTGTATCTCTCCCGTGCGATCCAGGGAACTGGGCAAAGGAAGCTCTGACTCTTTCCTTCCTTCCCCAGGGGAAGGACCAGGAGGGAGGGAGCCTCAGCCAATAGAAGGAAGAGAGGCTTGGCTCAGTAGCTCTGCTGAGCGATTGAGAGAGTCTGGCAAAGCAAGCTATTCCTCCCCCCTTCCTCCCCAAGGAAGGAGCCTCAGCCAGTGGAGAAAACAGAGGCTTTGCTATGTAGCTCCTGTGCAATTGAGCAAGCTTCGTCAAGCAAGCTGTGATGCAGAAGGAAGCAAGAGAGAGGGAGAAGGAAGCAGATAACAGTCAGTTGTTCGGGGACCTGATAGGAGCCCTCGGGAGGCCTGATTTGGCTCCTGGGCCGCATGTTTGACACCCTAATCCAGAGAATCTAAGGTGAACCAGAGAAAACCAGCATGCTATGACTCAACAAAGGCTTAGTATAAACTTCATTCAGTGTAATGATTGCTATAGTTTGAATACAGTATATGTGGGCAACACACTACAGCAAACAATATATGTTATCACCCTATACAAGGAACTCTTTCAAAAAAATTACAAAGAAAACATACCGTAGTTCCACAACAGCAGAGCACTTTAAATTGTCATTAAACATAGTTCCATTGTTGAATTATATGATCCTGAGAAAGACTGAAGAAACCCATTCAGGTTTGTCTGGAGTATACAGGGGACTTTTGAAAAAATGCTATAATGTTGTGGAATTGTGTTAAGTTTTCTGTATTTTTGGAAAGAATTCCAAAACACTTATCGTTTGTTGCAGTGTGTTGTCCACATTCAAATTGTAGCAATCATTACCAGGGCTTTCTTTGAGCAGGAACGCACAGGAACGCAGTTCCGGCTGGCTTGGCATCAGGGGGTGTGGCCTATTATGCAAATATGCTCCTGCCAGTGAAACAATGGTGCCATCAGGGGGTGTGGCCTAATATGCCAATAACTTCCTGCTGGGCTTTTTCTACAAAAAAAGCCTTGATCATTACACTAAATGAAATGTATACAAAGTCTTTGTTGAATCATCCTCTGGGTGGGGCCTGGGAATATCCTGGAATTACACCTACTCTCCAAGCAAAAAAGAGCAGTTTCTTGGGAGAAAATGGCTGCTTCGGAGGGTGGATTCTATGGTATTATATGGGGCTTTTTCTGTAGCAGGAACTCCTTTGCTTATTAGGCCACACATCCCTGATGTAGCCAATCCTCCTGGACCTTACAGTAGGCCCCGTAATAGGAGCCCTGTAAGCTTTTGGAGGATTGGCTACATCAGGGGTGTGTGGCCTAATAACAGGGCTTTTTTGTAGCAGGAACTCCTTTGCATATTAGGCCACACATCCCTGATGTAGCCAATCCTCCAAGAGCTTACAGGGCTCTAAGTACAGGGCCTACTGGAAGCTCCAGGAGGACTGGCTACATCAGAGAGGTGTGGCCTAATATGCAAAGGAATTCCTGCTACATAAAAAGCCCTGGTGTTATACGCTGCTGAACTCCCTCTGCTCCCCAAACCCTGCCTTACTAAGGCTCCACCCCCAAATCTCCTGGAATTTCCAAACCGAGCTGGCAATCCTAAATTGAGCCTGCAACCTTCTGCCCACAAAGCATGTTGATCTGCTGCCGAGTTTCACTACTCAATAGCGAGCACAGGTTTCACGGCGTGGAACTATCTTGGCTGTATCGCGCTAGATCAGGGGTGTCAAATATGCGGCCCGGGGGCTGAATCGGGCCCTCAGAGGGCTCCTATCAGGCCCCCGAGCAACTGGCTGTCATCTGCTTCCTTCCCCCCCCCCACCCTTGCTTCCTTCTGCATAACAGCTTGCTTAGCAAGGCTTGCTCAATTGCACAGGAGCTACAGAACAAAACCTCTGTTTTCTCCATTGCTGGGCCTCCTGCCTTGGGGAGGAGGGCAAAGCTTGTTTTTCCAGGCTCTCTCAATCGCACAGCAAAGCTACTGAGCCAAGCCTCTCTTCCTTCTATTGGCTGAGGCTCCTCCCCCTCCTGGGGAATGAAGGAAAGAGCCAGAGCTTCCTTTGCCCAGTTCCCTGGATCCCATGGGAGAAATACAAAGAAAACACCTTTAAGACCAACGAGTACTAATGTTAACGAGTTAAAGTTTTTTTTTTAAATATTTAATTGTGTTTGTCTGTGTCATTTATAAAGTTTTTATCTCTGCTACCTAATCTTAAATAGGTATAGCCATGGCCTGGCCTGACAAGGTCTCATTTATATTAGATCCGGCCCTCACACCAAATGAGTTCGACACCCCTGCGCTACATAGTGTATTGAACAGCAGCCTCTGAATTCCCATTCAGTGAATGTGCAAAGGTTTTTTTCCGGTCAGCAAACAGGTCCCATTAGTTCGTTCCAGTCGAAGATAACTAATTTTATCGGACGGCGTGTGCGGGGGAGGAATAGGAGACGGCGCGGTGGCGGAAGTCCATTCTCACCTATGTTTGACGTGTAATCGGTGGCTCCGAAGATGAGCTCGGGGGCGCGGTAGTAGCGAGAACAGATATAGGAAACGTTGGGTTCTCCCCGCACCAGCTGCTTTGCGCTGAAATGGGAACAGAAGAGAACAGTTAGGGCACCTGTGAAGATGGGAGGGGATCTTATCTGGAGCCCAGTCCTTTCACCATGATTGGGGGAAGAACCAGCTGATGAATGCATGAGAAAACATGCCCTGGCATGCTTTATGCGCAGGGTCGGGGGGTGGGGGCGAATATTTGTATAAAAAGAAGAAGAAGATGATATTGGATTTATATCCCGCCCTCCACTCCAAAGAGTCTCAGAGCGGCTCACAATCTCCTTTACCTTCCTCCCCCACAACAGACACCCTGTGAGGCGGGTGGGGCTGGAGAGGGCTCTCACAGCAGCTGCCCTTTCAAGGACAACCTCTGCCAGGGCTATGGCTGACCCAAGGCCATCCCAGCAGCTGCAAGTGGAGGAGTGGGGAATCAAACCCGGTTCTCCCAGATAAGAGTCCGCGCACTTCACCACTACACCAAACTGGTGATTTCACAGGAACAGAGAAAAGCTGCAGAATTTGGCATGCGCTGCAGACTTATCTCCCTGGGTTTTCCCATCTTTATTTTAAAAGACTCCCTTGCATAGAATCATAGAGTTGGCAGGGATCGCTGAGGTCATCTAGTCCAACCCCCTGCACAATGCAGGAAATTCAGAAATACCTCTCCCCAACACCTCCAGATACCGCTGCTCCATGCCCAGAAGATGGCAAAAAACCTCCAGGATCCCTGGCCAAACCAGCTTGGAGACAAATTGCTCCCTGACCCCAAAGTGGCAACCGGCATTCCCCTGGGGGCGTAAGAAAGGGCCACGAGAACAAAGTGCTGGTGCAGCCCTTCCTGCCCTCCCTCTCAGGATCTGCCTGAGTCCGCAGAATCGGCATTCCTGCCCGATGGCCACCCAGCCTCTGCGTTAGAAGAAGACTGCAGATTTATACCCCACCTTTCTCTCTGAATCAGAGCGGCTTACAATCTCCTATATCTTCTCCCCCCACAACAGACACCCTGTGAGGTGGGGTGGGGCTGAGGGGGCTCTCACAGCAGCTGCCCTTTCAAGGACAACCTCTGCCAGAGCTATGACCCAAGGCCATTGCAGCAGGTGCAAATGGAGGAGTGGGGAATCAAACTGGGTTCTCCCAGATAAGAGTCCGCACACTTAACCACTATATTAAACTGGGCGGGGCTGAGAGAGCTCTCCCAGAAGCTGCCCTTTCAAGGACAACCTCTGCCAGAGCTATGGCTGACCCAAGGCCATTGCAGCAGGTGCAAGTGGAGGAGTGGGGAATCAAACTCGGTTCTTCCAGATAAGAGTCTGTGCATTTAACCACTACACCAAACTGGGTGGGGCTGAGAGAGCTCTCCCAGAAGCTGCCCTTTCAAGGACAACCTCTGCCAGAGTTATGGCTGACCCAAGGCCATTGCAGCAGCTGCAAGCAGAGGAGTGGGGAATCAGACCCGGTTCTCCCAGATAAGAGTCCACACACTTAACCATTACGCCAAACTGGCTCTTGGGGTTATTCTTCTCGGGGTTGCACAGGTACCAGCGAGAACCTCAAGACAATTCTCTGCCACAAGGGCACCAGTGGAAGTAAGGGGAAGGAGGCTCACCCCTTGCTACGCCTAAAGAAAGCAAAATAAATCCAAGTGCTCCAGTCAGGCTGATCACCACATACGTCATCCTTTTGCTTCCTTTGTGAGCATTCTTCACAAGACCCTTCCCACTTCCTGACTAGGATAGAAGGGCTCGGATCTCCACTCCTGCTCTGCCACGTCTCACAAACGGAGCTTGGGCTCTCCAAAACCTGTGCCCTTGGGCTCTCAAAAACTTGCATTGGTCTCGTAACAGGATTTTTCTTGACAGAAATTGACCAGTGTTTACGCTGCCAATGCAAGAGGCTTGGGGGTTCCGTTACAAAAATGTGATTTCTCCTCAAGTGAAATTTCTACATTAGTGAAGATATTGCTCTACTGTGAAATCAGCTGGTGAACAAGGCTTCAAAACTGGCTTACGTCGACCCCTGGTCAGCTGACGTTATCTGAATTGTAGTCCTCCAGTAGTGATGGTCTGAAATTGCATTTGCTTAGCTACGAGGGAGGACGAAGAGAAAAACTTTCTTGAGAGCAGTTTTGATACTGTACTGATATGGGTGTATGTGGTATGTACCTACGCTACGACTGACCCAGAGAGAGATCTTGGGGTCGTGGTAGATAACTCACTGAAAATGACAAGACAGTGTGCGATTGCAATAAAAAAGGCCAACGCCATGCTGGGAATTATTAGGAAGGGAATTGAAAACACATCAGCCAGTATCATAATGCCCCTGTATAAATCGATGGTGCGGTCTCATTTGGAATACTGTATGCAATTCTGGTCACCGCACCTCAAAAAGGATATTATAGCATTGGAAAAAGTCCATAAAAGGGCAACTAGAATGATTAAAGGTTTGGAACACTTTCCCTATGAAGAAAGGTTAAAACGCTTGGGGCTCTTTAGCTTGGAGAAACGTCGACTGCGGGGGTGACATGATAGAGGTTTACAAGAATATGCATGGGATGGAGAAAGTAGAGAAAGAAGTACTTTTCTCCCTTTCTCACAATACAAGAACTCGAGGGCATTCGGTGAAATTGCTAAGCAGTCGGGTTAGAGCGGATAAAAGGAAGTACTTCTTCACCCAAAGGGTGATTAACATATAGAATTCACTGCTACAGGAGGTGGTAGCAGCTACAAGCATAGCCAGCTTCAAGAGGGGGTTAGATAAAAATATGGAGCAGAGGTCCAACAGTGGGTATTAGCCACAGTGTGTGTGTGTGTGTGTGTGTGTGTGTATATATATATATATATATATAAATTTTGGCCACTGTGTGACACAGAGTGTTGGACTGGATGGGCCATTGGCCTGACCCAACATGGCTTCTCTTATGTTCTTACGTACGCTATTAATTTTTGATAGAATGGATGTTTACATATTGATATTAATGTATATATTTTGATATGTCTAGATATTTTGATATGTGTCTACCAATTTCCCCTCTAAACTGCAGAGTCTTGTGAGCAAAAAATTCTACTTTATGAGCTGCTGGCATTAAAGTTGTGCGCTCTGGGGTCCTCCTTCCTGAGCTAAGACAAAATACGCGTGAGCTGGAGGCTAAAAATCTGTGAGCTAGCTCGCGCTAACTCAGCTTAGAGGGAACACTGGTAACTATGTATTCAATAGAGACTATGTGTAACTTTACAAGAGTCTGCATATTTATTCTGGTAGTTCTACACAGGGTTGTTTCCGCTGGTTGTGCTACTGCTTGTACCCCCATGATGCCCTATTGTTCTTGGTAAGTTTCAAACAAGCCCTTTTAAACTTCTCAATTGTCAATTCTTCTTAATGTAAATCCACACTGAGCGTTTGCCAACATACATAGTTTTTTTCCTGAGACATCAAAAGAAGCAGAATACATTTTATAATCCACGTATATTTCAGTCGCAAAAGCAACTGTGCTTGTTCGAAAAGGGACACCGCTAATCCCTATTCCTTAGTTGCCCCCTTATTGTCTTGAGCAGGGGTCCTCAAACTTAAATGGTCACTGATGAAAGCTACAGTTTCATTTTTCTGTATAAGCAGCAGGCAAAGACAGAGTCTTTATCCATCTCTCTGGCTGCCCTGACATGACATCATGGAATGTTCAGCCAATCTCAGTGCTGAGGGGGAGGGGGTCGGTCAAGAACATTGGCTAGCATCATGAGTGGCTATTGAAAATAAAGGAAAACACCTGACAAATTGAAAAAGCCTCAGAGGAGGGGGGGAAGCAGGAAAGAGGACTGAAAAGTATAAGACTGCGGGGGCCGGGGCAGCTGAACTGCACAGAGATGGATGAAATCAGTCTCCCTGTTCACAGAACCAAGCTGGCTTGTGAAATCTACTCAGAAGAGCGAGGACTGAATTTCACTGAAAGAAGAAAGAAGAGGAAGAAAGAAGAAGACAACTGCGGATTTATACCTAATCCTTCTCTCTGAATCAGAGACTCAGAGAAGCTTACAATCTCCTATATCTTCACCCCCCCCCCCCGACAACACACACCCTGTGAGCAGTGTTCCCTCTAAGCTGTTAGTGTGAACTAGCTCACAATTTTTTAGCCTTCAGCTCACACATTTTTGTCTCAGCTCAGGAAAAATGGCCCTAGAGCAAACTAATTTATGCAGTAGCTCACAACTTTAATGCCAGCAGCTCACAAAGTTGAATTTTTGCTCACAAGACTCCGCAGCTTAGAGGGAACACTGCCTGTGAGGTAGGTGGGGCTGCGAGAGCTCTCACAGCAGCTGCCCTTTCAAAGACAACTCCTGCGAGAGCTATGGCAGGCCCAAGGCCGTTCCAGCAGCTGCAAGTGGAGGAGTGGGGAATCAAACCCGGTTCTCCCAGATAAGAGTTTGCACACTTCACCACCACACAAAGCCTAGGCTGCAGGAGGGAAGTGGCCCCTTCCTTGCCGATCTCACCTGCCAAAATCACACAGCTTCAGTACCGCCGTGTCGGGGTCCACGAGCAGGTTTTGGGGTTTGATGTCCCGGTGACAGACGCCTTGGGAATGGATGTAAGCGAGACTGCGGAAAAGCTGGTACATGTACACCTGGTTGTGGGGGAAAAAAAGAGGCAGGTTTTCAGCTTAGCTTTTATTTTTTTATTTATTTTGCTAGATTTATATCCCACCCGTTCTGCGAAGGCTCACGGCGGCTAACAACATCAAATAAACAGAGGCAACGTTAGAAGCGGTATTAAAACCCCAACAACAAAACAATCGAATAAAATCACAGTGGTGCTACTACATCTATTATAAACCACTAACAGACACCATAAATTTAAATGAAAAACCAATGTAATGTGAAGGTCAGTGGTGTTCTGACCAGGTTTGCATGTAGAACGTCAAATGAACAAAAACATACTTCACATGAACGAAAACATGCTTCAAAAGGATATTCCCACAATTCAGTTCAAAAGCAGTTCAACAAACTTTTCAATCACAAAGGAATATCCATATTCCAGTATTTAGTTCATAGAGCTAAAGGAAGCCCTTCCAAAGACATCTGTTCTAGATATCAAGACGTTTCATCTGTCTTTCTTCAGTTTGGAAGCTTATTTTTCAGTGGAAACCAGTCTTTGCAACACATTCATAGAAGACCAACAAGATTCAAGACATATCTGACAGATTTCCAGGTTCTCCTTGTTCATTTGAAGTTCTATGTGCAAGCCTGGTTAGAACACCACTGACCTTCACATTACATTCGTTTATCGTTTAAAATTTATGGTGTCTCTTAGCGTTTTTTTATTTACACATTTGTACCCTAAGATCCTATAGTATTGCTATACTACATCTATTATGGGCAGGATCATATGGTGTCCTCCTCTCTCCAAGGCCACTGAATCCTAGGCAGTCGGTATTAATACAATAAATCCAGGTGGGGTAGACAGCCCTCTCCCACTGAGATGTCATATGCCATCCGGGACAACTGTGATAAGTCCCGCAGGGCCCTGATGGCTTCTGGGAGGTTCCAGATTATTGGGGCTGCCACAGAGAAGGCTCTGGTTCTGGTGGAATTTAGCCTAGCCTCTTTTAGCCCAGGGACAACCAGAAGATTTTGAGAACTTGAGAGCTTTCGGCTCTCTAAAATCCCAGCTCATCTACTGAAATCCACGCAGGAAGTTGACGATAAGCAAAAGGGTGCCTACACAGTCTTATCTTTGAGATAACAAGAACATGAAAAGCGCCAGTTGAAACCAGAATGGGAGAAACTCGAGTGGGTATTAAGGAACTAGCCCTCATGGGTATGTTATGTTTTCCTGCCCACATAATATACGCAGTGCTGAAAATCTGGATTTTTGTGGTCTGCCTTCCTTTCTCCTGACAAACCACCCTTTTCTGATTGAGATCTTTCAACTAACAATGCCAGACGCCCAAGACAAGGGCAAACTCTCAGCCAGATCATACAGAACGGAGATCCCAATTAGTGCTGACATTCCCACTGATAAGAATAGAGCGGGCTCATCAGAGACAACTGATACGTGTGCACACATGGGGGTGTGTGTGTGTGTGCGTTCTTGCGCCTTCAAGACGCACAGAAAAGCATAAACTGAGCCACAGCAGTCTCGCAGGGCTAAATTTCTCTGCAGTCATCTGCAGGGAAAAACCATTCCTGTAACAAGACTGTGGCGTGTCATTTACACATATTTTTGTTAAGTGGCGTTATGGAGAACGTCCCTTGCCACGACTCCCTCTGACCGAATGTCATGTGGAATGAAAAACGAAGACATGCACAAAAGGGACCAGATCCACAAATTCCTGGCCAGATGGAACAGGCCTGCGCATTCTCCAGATCTGCCTATCTGTAACACAACCCAGGGATTCTACAGCAGGATACCCAAAATTACACAAACGCTGTGATTCCACAAAGATAGACCCAGGTGGGCAGCCGTGTTGGTCTGAAGCGACAGAACCAAGTAGGAGTCCAGTAGCACCTTTAAGATCAACAAAGTTTTATTCAGAATGTAAGCTTTCGTGTGCATGCAGACTTCATCTGGACAGGAGCACCTCTGGAAAAGACATGTTCTCCATTTAACCCAGACTTGCAAGCAATAGAGCAATTAACAGCCTCCATTTATTGCCTTATTGAGAGCCAATTTGGTGTAATGGTGAAGTGCGTGGACTCTTATCTGGGAGAACCCGGGTTCGATCCCCCACTCCTCCACCTGCACCTGCTGGAATGGCCTTGGGTCAGCCTAACTCTGGCAGAGGTTGTCCTAGAAAGGGCAGCTTCTGGCAGAGCTCTCTCAGCCCCACCCACCTCACAGGGTGTCTGTTGCAGGGGGTGGGGGAGGTAAAGGAGATTGTGACCGCTCTGAGACTCTGAGATTCAGAGTATAGGGCGGGATATAAATCCAATATCATCTTCTCCTTCTAATGACACTCTCACCGTCATTCGCCCATTCTGACATGTTGTTTTATCGGTTTCCCACGCAAATGCTATCCAGACCAAATGTTCTTTCAATTTGTTAATTTCACTCTTTTGCCACTGGATCCTAACTTTGTACTACTTTGCATTCCTAACCACTGCCCACCAGCTGACATTCCCAATAAAATTTTGTTGGTCTTACAGGCGCTACTGGACTCCTACTTTGTGATTCCACGTTAGGGCAGGATGAGGACTAAAAGGCACAAGATACAGCTTCCTAAAAATCTTCACTTACACATTTGTTATTTTATTTTTTAAAACCACGTTTCTAAAAACATGCTTGAATGCACGCAAGGGCAACAACTGCTCAGAGATGGCCAAATGAGCTTTACAAGGACCCCGGATGGAGCTCTGGCTTCTCTTCGTATCTCCTCGCCCTTCCCTGTAACTGGCGCGGCAAGACGAGGTTGCACAAAACCCGCAGAATCATCCAAATGAGGAATTAAGCAACATTTTAATTTGCACAGTTCGCAGAGATTGCAAAATTTAGACGTCTGTTCCCAGAAAAGTTAAAGAACAACAATGGCACACGCAGAGAATGTATCAAGTGGCGTCGCGCCAAATCAGACTGCTGGCAGTGGCTCTCCACTGCTCGAAGCCGAGAAACACCTGCTTCCTTGAGGCCCGCTGCATTCGAACCTGGAACCTGCCTCAGGCAAACCACGTGCTCGTCCACTGGGATGGAGCTCAGTCCCAGATTATGGTGCAAAGAGCAAAGGAAATCTGTCTTGAACCCGACACAGAAAAAAAATCACCAGCTGAGAACTGGCTATTAGTATCTGGAGATGGAGGCTCTTCTCCCACCATACGACAAAGGGCACCGAAAGCGGTTATTGCCATCCTCCTTTGACCCTTAATGGCAATAAGGCTTTTTGTGTAGCAGGAACTCTTTTGCATATTGGGCCACACCCCCTGATGTAGCCAGTCCTCCAAGAGCTTAAAGGTAAAGGTAGTCCCCTGTGCAAGCACCAGTCGTTTCCGACTCTGGGGTGACATTGCTTTCACAACGTTTTCA